>NC_135978.1:3838440-4058440 GCF_053455715.1 Rhinoraja longicauda
GGCACTTGAAATGCTACAACATTCAGGGCTCTACGGTCCAAATGCGGGAAATGGGATTAAAATTAGACTGTGTTTGGTAACGGGCGGCACGGACACGATGGGCCGAAGGGCCTCTTTCTGTGCTGTAGGACTCTATGACTCTATGACAACAGTCCCCACCAGACCTGCTGAGAAGCTGCTGGAACTGGGGCTTAACACTCCCCTGTGTGCCTGGGTCCTGGACTTTCTCACCGCCAGGCCCCAAGTGGTCAAGATGGGGAGACATACATATAACCCCCTCACCCTGAACATAGGATCCCCCCAGGGTTGCGTCCTTAGCCCCCTACTGTACTCCCTGTACACACATGACTGTGTGGCCAGGTTGAGCGCCAACTCCATCATCAAGTTTGCTGATGACACTGTGGTGGTGGGCCGGATCTCCAACAACGATGAGAAGGCCTACCGGGAGGAGGTGATTGATCTGGCACTCTGGTGTTGGGGACAACAGCCTCCTCTTGAATGTCACAAAAACTAAGGAGCTGATTGTGGACTTTAGAAGGGCTCAACATCCGAGGACGTACACGCCACTGGAGATAAATGGGATCACTTGTGGATAGGGTGAGCAGCTTTAAATACCTGGGAGTCCACATCACAGGGGATCTGAACATGGACAACACACATTGTCGCACTGGTGAGTAAGGCAAGGCAGCGCCTTTACCACCTCAGACAGCTGAGGAAATTCAGAGTCCTCTCTGAGGATCCTTCAGTGCTTCTACTCTGGGGCTGTAGAAAGCATCTTGTCCAGCCCTGCCCTCGCAGCTGCGGCTTGCCTGCAGTCCGTTGTCTTTTATGTTTTTTGTTGTTTTTTGTCTTAATTGTAGTTTAAATATGATGTAGTGTTTGCGGTTGTGTGTTATGTGGGAACTGTAACATTGTCTCTCCCCGAACGGAGACCCGACCTTTGTTTCTGTGTCGTGTCTCCGTTCCCGCTGCGGCCTACCACCGGCCATGCACCTGGAGCTGGCGGGCTCCGGCTAGGACCACCCGGGCTCTGGTTCGCAGAGCCCGCGGCCCGACTCACCACCTGCGGCGCTGGCTGCCTTCGGAGGCTGCGGGAGCGGCCGCGACTCGTCTCCGGAGGGCTTCGGCGCTTGCCGCCTGGACGTCGGAAGCCCGCAGGCCCCTGGGTGGGGGCCGACATCGGGAGCTCCGGCAGCGTCTTCGCCCGCCCCGAATCGCGGGGCTTGGGTCGGCCCGCCTCGCGGGACCTTTCACCGTCCGGCGCGGCCTGAAATAGGCCACGGGATTTACTCCGCCCGGCTGGGGGCTTCAATATCGGGAGCCCCGACCGGCCCGACGTGGCAAACTTTAAAAGCCTGACCGCGGGAGAAGACGGCAGGGGAGAGAAAGGACATTCTGGCCTTCCATCACAGGGAGGAGGTGACTGGAGGAAACTCACTGTGATGGATGTTTCTTTTGTTTGGTGTTGGTTTATGATTGTATGTGTTGTTGCATTTTTATTGATTATTCTTATTGGTCTTATTGTTGAACTGCGGGTAATGTTTCATTTCACTGCACATTTATGTGTATGTGACAAATAAATTGACTATTGGAAACATCACAATCTGGTTTGGGAACAGCTCTGCCCAGGACAGGAAGGCCCTGCGGAGAGTAGTGCGTTCGGCTGAACGCACCATGGGAACTACACTCGCCCCCCTGCAGGACCTATACATCAGGAGGTGCAGATCCAGAGCCAGCAACATTATGGGGGACCCCTACCACCCCAGCAACGGACTGTTCCAGCTGCAAACGCCTCCGCTGTCACGCTGTGAAAACAGAGAGGATGAGACGGGAGTTTCTTCCCACAGGCCATCAGGACTGTTAACTCTCATATCACCAGGGACTGATTTAATTTACTGTATTCATTTATTTTTTTGTTGTTGTGTCTTTTATTTTTAGTTTCTATTCTGTTTTGGAGTTTAGCACAATCCGCAGGCATTGCCACTTTCATTTCCCTGCACATCTTATATGTGTACGTGACAAATAAACTTGACTTGACTTGGGAGAGGAGGGGAGGGGAAGGGAGAGAGGAGGAAGAGGAGGATAGAGGAAGGGGAGGGGGAAGGGGGGAGAGAGGGGGACAGGGGAGAGAGGGAAAGAGGGAGGGGGTGAAGAGAAAAGGGGGAGGGGAGGGGAAGGGGGAGGGAAGGAAGGGTCAGATGACAGAGTGGTTTGAGATTCAAAGCCACCCACACACAGCGTGACCATGTTAACCAGTGTAGGAAGGAACTGCAGATGCTGGTTTACATCGAAGAGACAGACACAAGATGCTGGAGTAACTCAGCGGGACAGGGCAGCATCTCTGGATGGAAGGAATGGGTGACGTTTCGGGTCGAGACCCCTTCTTCAGGCGACGTGTCAACCTGCCTGGTAAATATGTTTCCCCTTTCAGGACCAAGTCGAGAGACTTCACTTGATCGGTCTTATTTTCTTTTTCGCTCGTCAGAAAGTTGTGGTCTCTGGACTGGATTGGGGGGGAGGGAGGGAGGGGGGAAGGAAGGGGGGAGGGGGAGGGGAGGGGGAGGGGAGGGGAGGGGGAGAGGAGGGGAGGGGGAGAGAGAGGGAGAGGGAGGAAGGGGGGGAAGAGAGAGGGATGTCCCGGCGCTGGGTGCCAGTGTCGGGATACACGGACACACGCCGGGCGACGGTGATCCCCACCCCTCCCCACCCCACCCCTGCCCTCCCTACCCCTCCCCTGCCCTCCCCTGCCCTCTCCCTGCCCTCCCCTGCCCTCCCTACCCCTCCCCCTGCCCTCCCCTGCCCTCCCCTGCCCTCCCCTGCCCTCCCTACCCCTCCCTGCCTCCCCTGCCCTCCCCTGCCCTCGCCCTGCCCTCCCCTGCCTACCCCCCTACCCTGCCTACCCCTCCCTCTGCCCTCCCCTGCCCACCCCCTCCCCTGCCTACCCCTCCCCTGCCCACCCCTCCCCCTGCCTACCCCTCCCCTGCCCACCCCTCCCCCTGCCCCCTACCCCTCCCCTGCCCACCCCCTCCCTACCCCTCCCCTGCCCTCCCTACCCCCACCCCTCCCTCCCCTGCCCCACCCTCCCCTCCCCTGCCCACCCCTCCCCCTCCCCTGCCCACCCCACCCCCCCTCCCTACCCCTCCCCTGCCCTCCCTACCCCTCCCCTGCCCTCCCTACCCCTCCCCTGCCCCACCCCATCCCTCCCCTCCCTACCCCACCACCCCATCCCTCCCCTCCCCTCTCCCACAACAACCAGCAGCCGCTGTCTGGTCTGGAGGCGCCTGGTGGTGAAGACAGACGCCGTGTGGGGCGGAGTGGGTCGGGCAGCGGGTGTGGAGGGAGACACCACTGGAGCCCCGGGCCGGGGATGGAGGGCAACCCCGCTTTGCTGGTCGTCGGCGTCTCTGTCGGGGCTTTCAAGCTGATCAACGGAGCGGCGGGGCTGCTGCCAATGCCCGAGCCAGCCCTGAGAAACACATGGAAATGGAGGAACATCTGTACGTCCCTGGTGCACAGTGTGGTGACCGCGGCATGGGCGCTCCTCTGGTGAGTGAGTGAGTGAGTGAGTGTCTCGCTGAACGTTTAAATGTCACTGGTTGTAGACGCACGAACGAACCTGCAGACGCTGGTTTAAACCCAAGGCATTAAACACAATGTTGGAGTAACTCAGTGGGACAGGCAGCATCTCCGGGGAGAAGGAATAATGGGTCGAAACCCTTCTTCAGATCCGAAACGTCGCCCATTCCTTCTCTCCACAGATGCTGCCTGACCTGCTGAGTTACTCCAGCATTTTGTGAAATAAATACCTCCAGTTTTGTTTGTGATTATCTTACTGTTTCAGTGTTTCATTGTCACCTTCCCCAGAGCAAACAATGAACCACCCTACATTTCCTTAGCCACATCTGCTTTGATCTGTCGTTTTCGCACCTTACCCTCCCGTAGACTACCTCTCCCCCTGACTCTCAGTTCAGACCCAAAACGTCACCCATTCCTTCTCTCCAGAGATGCTGCCTGTCCTGCTGATTTACTCCACAGATGCTGCCTGTCCTGCTGAGTTACTCCACAGATGCTGCCTGTCCTGCTGAGTTACTCCACAGATGCTGCCTGTCCTGCTGAGTTACTCCACAGATGCTGCCTGTCCTGCTGATTTACTCCACAGATGCTGCCTGTCCTGCTGAGTTACTCCACAGATGCTGCCTGACCTGCTGAGTTACTCCACAGATGCTGCCTGACCTGCTGAGTTACTCCAGCATTTTGTGTCTAGCTTTATACAGAATACAGGGAATACAGAGCTTTATTTGTCATTCGGTACCAAGGTACCGAACGAAATTACATAACAGTCACACAAAAAAAAAGAACACAAGACACATGACCCCAACACAAACGTCCATCACAGTGACTCCAAACACCCCCTCACTGTGATGGAGGCAACAAAACTTCCACTCTCTTCCCCACGCCCACGGACAGACAGCTCGTCCCCGACCGACCCGCACAGTCCCCGCTGAAATGTCCCGCGGCCGAGCCGCACCCCGCGACTATGAATTTTCCATTAGAAATCACCGAGGCAAGTCTCACTTAAGATAATGCAATGGGGAAGTTCTTGGACAGTGGAGTTTTAAAAAATAAATATTTTGCTGATTTCCAACTTTCCTTTTTTTACCCCCACTTTCCAGTTTTTATCTGCACCCTCGGATGGCCCAGGATCTCATCGGCACCTACTCTACCTCCTCCCACTGTCTGGTATCGGTCTCCATAGGTAAGTCCAGATCCACGTGTAGTGAGATGTTATGGGAGGGAGGGAGGGAGGGGTTGAGTGGCGTGGTTCCCCTCCCTGACTGATGTAATCCGAGTGTTACACAACGCGGTCTTACACAACGCAGTCTTACACAACAACAAAAGCAGTCGGCGCATATTTGTGACATTGATTTGAGCATCCAATTAGGCTTCGGCACTGCTTTATATGTACTATCAGCTGATTTGCATCAAAAACAAAAATTCTTCTTATATGTCATTTAAAAAATACATATTTACATCGGAACAGCAAAAAATAGTTTACTTTAACCCACTGCAAAAAAATATCCCTGAACGTAATTGGAGTTGGCTTGTAGTCTTGTCTATACTAGTTTTCACCTAGGCCACATAGAAACATAGGAAATAGGAGCAGGAGTAGGCCATTCGGCCCTTCGAGCCAACACCACCATTCAATATGGGCATGGCTGATCATCCAAAATCAGTACCCCGCTCCTGCTTTCTCCTTGATTCCGTTAGCCCCAAGAGCTCTATCTAACTCATACCACAGCTAACATTGGCCTATTTCCTTTATCACCATTACCAGTTTTTTGCATGACTTTCATTTGTTCTATATCTCTCTACATCGCCATCTACATGTCTCGTTTCCCTTTCCCCTGACTCTCAGTCTGAAGAAGGGTCTCGACCCGAAACGTCTCCTGTTCCTTTTCTCCAGAGATGCTGCCTGTCCCGCTGAGTTACTCCAGTCTTTTGTGTGTGGGTGTCATTTGAATGAGTCAGTATTTATCATCGGAATCACCCTGTTGTAGCAAACTGACCCCCACGTATGAGATTGACACAAAATGCTGGAGTAACTCAGCGGGACACGGCAGCATCTTTTTGATTAGTACAGGTGTCAGAGGTTAGGGGAAGAAGGCAGGAGAAGGGGATTAGGAGGGAGAGAGAGGTCAACCATGATTAATGGCCTATATCCTTCCTTTGTCCCGCCCCCCTGACATCAGTCTGAAGAAGGGTCTCGACCCGAAACGTCACCCATTCCTTCTCTCCCGAGATGCTGCCTGACCTGCTGAGTTACTCCTGCATTTTGTGAATAAATACCTTCGATTTTGTACCAGCATCTGCAGTTATCTTCTTATACTACATGATTAATGGCGAGTAGACTTGATGGGCTGAATGGCCTAATTCTACTCCTAGGCCATCTCTGAAGAGAAGGAATGGGTGACGTTTCGGGTGAGACTGCTCTTTTCCTGTGCTTCAGACTTCAGCTGCCCGAGATTGATGCACACATTCAGAGAATAAGCAATGCATTGTAAACAGTGTACCTGAGGCCTCAAAGCCACCACTCCTGGTAAAAGGGATGGGCTTTAAGAATGGCTTAGGGCACAAAGTGCCAGAGTAACTCAGCAGGTCCGGCAGCATCTCTGGAGAACATGGAGAGTTCCTAGATGTCAACTTATTTATATCGGCGAAACCAAGCACAGGCTCAGCGATCGCTTCGCTGAACACCTGCGCTCGGTCCGCATTAACGCAACTGATCTCCCGGTGGCCCAGCACTTTAACTCCCCCTCCCATTCCCAGTCTGACCTCTCTGTCATGGGCCTCCTCCAGTGCCATAGTGAGGCCCGCCGGAAATTGGAGGAGCAGCACCTCATATTTCGCCTGGGCAGTTTGCAGCCCGGTGGTATGAACGTCGACTTCTCCAACTTCAGATAGCTCCTCTGTCCCTCCCTTCCCCTCCTCCTTCCCAGATCTCCCTCTATCTTCCTGTCTCCACCTATATCCTTCCTTTGTCCCACCCCCGACATCAGTCTGAAGAAGGGTCTCGACCCGAAACGTCACCCATTCCTTCTCTCCCGAGATGCTGCCTGACCTGCTGAGTTACTCCAGCATTTTGTGAATAAATCGATTTGTACCAGCATCTGCAGTTATTTTCTTATACTATGGATAGGTGACGCTTCGGGTCGGGACTCTGAGGGCCTTGCAGTTTAAAGGCGGAGATGTTTGAGGGGAGTGTTTCTGTGCTCAAGGCCAGCACGGCTAATGATGTGGTTACTGCCGATGAGGCTCCTGCAGGGAGGGGAAGGGCAAAACAAAAGTTGGAGCAGGAGACACAAAGCTGCCATAAACAAACAACCTTAAATGAAGAACTCCTTCCAACTCCTGGGAAGACGATACAAGGCCTTCTACACCCGCACCTCGAGACTCAGGAACAGCTTCATCCCCAGGGCCATAGCTGCTATGAACCGGTCCTACTGAGCCGGATGGTCACATCGCACAGTGAACCGGCACAGATCTACTTGCACTTTATTCTGTCTTAAAACTGTTACAATTTGTTTCGTTGGGTTGTTTAAATTAATACTGACTAGCTAATTAAATTATTGCATCGTATGGGAGGCACATTCCCAATCTCGTTGTACCCCTGTACAATGACAATAAAGATATATTGTATTGTATTGTATTGTAAGAGTAAAATTTAGCACAAGTCATCTGGCCTCCAATCAAAATGTTTTTTTCCCATCTGTTGGAAAGCCTTTTAATATTATTGCCAACATGGTTAAATCTTGTGACTGGTTATAAAAATTCCAAATGTTTAAGCAACAACTATTCTTTTTATAAAATGTCTTAATTTGTTGAGATAAAAGTGATGAGATCATTTCTTAGGTTGGTTAAATCGTATTTAGGGCATAGAGATTGGCAGCTGTTTATGTTGAATGTTTCTGGTTTCGCACCAGCCTATTGCATTTTTATCATGTTATCTATACTTATTTTGTGTCTGGGTGGCATTGGCAAGGCTGGCATTTATTACCCATCCCCCAGGTGCCCTCGAGATCCTGGTTGAGCCACTGCAGTCCTTCTGGTAAAGTTACTTCCAGAGGGCTTTTAGATCATGATGAAGCACATAGAACAACACAGCACGCCAACGGCCCACAATGTTTGTGCCGAACCTGATGCCAAGTTAACCTGTTCTCATCTGCTGGTCGACACAAAATGCTGGAGTAACTCAAGTCAACTTTATTTGTCACATACATATACAAGATGTGCAGTGAAATGAAAGTGGCAGCGCTTACGGATTGCGCTAAAACTACAAAACAGAATAGAAGAAAAAAAAATTATCACAAAAAATTAATTAATACAGTAAATACAGTAAATTAAATTAGTCCCTGGTGATATGAGCGTTAACAGTCATCATATCATCATATCATATACATACAGCCGGAAACAGGCCTTTTCGGCCCACCAAGTCCGTGCCGCCCAGCGATCCCCGTACATTAACACTATCCTACACCCACTAGGGACAATTTTTACATTTATCCAGCCAATTAACCTACATACCTGTACGTCTTTGGAGTCCTGATGGCCTGTGGGAAGAAACTCCGTCTCATCCTCTCTGTTTTCACAGCGTGACAGCGGAGGCGTTTGCCTGACCATAGCAGCTAGAACAGTCATTTGTTGGGGTGGTAGGGGTCCCCCATAATGTTGCTGGCTCTGGATCTGCACCTCCTGATGTATAGGTCCTGCAGGGGGGCGAGTGTAGTTCCCATAGTGCGTTCATCCGAACGCACTACTCTGCAGGGCCATCCTGTCCTGGGCAGAGTTGTTCCCAAACCAGATTGTGATGTTTCCGGACAAGATGCTTTCTGCAGCCCCAGAGTAGAAGCACTGAAGGATCCTCAGAGAGACTCTGAATTTCATCAACTGTCTCAGGTGGTAAAGGCGCTGCCTTGCCTTACTCACCAGTGCGGCAATGTATGTTGTCCATGTCAGATCCTCTGTGATGTGGACTCCCAGGTATTTAAAGCTGTTCACCCTATCCACAGTAATCCCATTTATCTCCAGTGGCGTGTACGTCCTCGGATGTTGAGCCCTTCTGAAGTCCACAATCAGCTCCTTAGTTTTTGTGACATTCAAGAGGAGGCTGCTGTCCTGACACCAGAGTGCCAGATCAGTCACCAACTCCCGGTAGGCCTTCTCATCGTTATCGGAGATCAGGCCCACCACCACAGTGTCATCAGCAAACTTGATGATGGAGTTGGAGCTGAACCTGGCCACAGCTAGTCAGGCAAGCATCTCTGGCTGGAAGGAATGGGTGACGTTTCGGGTCGAGTCCCTTCGGGGTCCCTTCACCCATTCCTTCCAACCAGAGATGCCCAAAGATACTAGAGGAGCAAGATAGACCACTCGACGCTAAAAACCGTAGTATGTCGTGGTGCCATTTTAGTTGGCAGAAACATGCAGAAACATTTAAAAATGAAAAATAACAAAAATCTGTGAATTGATAGATGAGATATATTCTGCATTTTAATGGTATCATCACACATACTGTTCCCCCAAAACACTGATTACACTGCGAGAGGCATGGCGAGCGACGGGTTTTGCCTACTAAAATGGCGGACGTTACTCTCCGTTGCGTACCACACTTCAGTACAGGCGATTTCAACAGAGTGGTCCATCTTGCTCCTCTAGTATCTTTGATGCTGCCTGACCCGCTGAGTTACTCCAGCATTTTGTGTCTACCTTCGATTTAGACCAGCATCTGCAGGTTTTTTTTTCCTATTCTTATCTGCTTGTACATAATCCATATCCCTCCGTTCCCACCACTCCCAGATGCTTATCTCCAATCCTGTTAAACATCACTTTAGGTATCTGCCTCCACCACCACCCCAGGCAATGCGTTCCAGGCCCCCACCACTCTGTGTGTAAAAAACCTTTCCCCGCACATCTCCATTAAAGTAGAATATCAGAATGGTTCCCCCCCCCCCCCCCCTCACCTTATAGCTATGCCCTCTAATGTTGGACAAATCCACCCTGGGGGAAAAAAGGTTCTGGCTGTCTACCTTATCAATGCCTCTTGTAATGTTATACTAGGCTCATGAACATATTTCCAAGCCGGCACAGAGTGCATCTTTGATTGAAAAATGCAGACTGGAAACGGGGCCTTTCGTGTCAAATTTAGTGTCAAACAAGATTAAGTTCAGTAATAAAAACACAAAGTGCTGGAGTAGCTGAAGAAGGGTGTCGACTCGGAATGTCACCCATTCTCTCCTGAGATGCTGCCTGACCTGCTGATTTACTCCAGCATTTTGTGAATAAATACCTTCGATTTGTCCCAGCATCTGCAGTTATTTTCTTACACTACGGAGTAGCTCAGTGGGTCAGGTAGCATCTCTGCAGGACACGAAGGGATGACGCTTTGGGTTGAGACCCTTCTCTAGACTTCTTAAGGTCCCAAGCCTAAAACATCACCTCACCGAAAATATCTTCAAGTCTTGACCCAAAACGGATCACCTATTCGTGTTCTCCAGTGATGCTGCCTGACCTGATGAGTTACTCCAGCACTTTGTGTGTTTTTTGTTTTGGTAAACCAGCATCTGCAGTTCCTTGCGTCTCCGAGATTAAATTCAGAAGTGTGGAACAAGTGACCTGCTGTACCTCACCTGGACAAATAATGCATCTAGCTACCATTTTATCGCTTATGTTTTGTCTATTCTCCTAAACGACAAAGTTAGTAAATACACCAATGAGCCAAAACATTATGACCACCTACCTTATATGCTGTTGGTCCTCCGTGTGCTGCCAAATCGGCGCCGACCCGCCGAGGCATGGACTCTACAAGACCCCTGAAGGTGTCCTGTGGTATCTGGCACCAAAACATTAGCAGCAGATCCTTTAGCAGCACCCCACAAACCTTGCGGTTTCAGAGATGCTCTGACCCAGTCGTCTGGCCATAACAATTTGGCCCTTGTCAAAGCCACTCAGGTCTTTACCCCTGCCCATTGCCCCTGCATCCAACACATCACCTTCAATAACTGACAGTTCACTTGTTGCCTAATATATCCCACCCCTTGACAGGTGCCATTGTAACTAGATAATCAATGTTATTCACTTCACCTGTCAGCGGTCATAATGTTTTGGCTCATCGGTGTAGGATCACCCTGTGGTGAGTTTTCCTTCTGCTGTATAATCCCTAAAGAAGGGTGGATCGCAAAAGGTCAGCATAACTGGACGAGGAAAAACTTTTTCAGTCAGAGAGTTGTGAATCTGTGGAATTCTCTGCCTCAGAAGGCAGTGGAGGCCAATTCTCTGAATGCATTCAAGAGAGAGCTAGATAGAGCTCTTAAGGATAGCGGAGTCAGGGGGTATGGGGAGAAGGCAGAAACGGGGTATTGATTGAAAATGATCAGCCATGATCACATTGAATGGCGGCGCTGGCTCGAATGGCCGAATGGCCTCCTCCTGCACCTACTGTCTATTGTCTAACTATAAATACCATAAGATTCTGTTTGCTTCAAATTCTTGCACTTACAGAAGAGCAGTCACATTCAGTTAAAAATGTAGTTTATGAGTTGTGGTCTTTGAATAGGGTGATAGCAAACAAGACTACCATTCAATATGCAACAATAATTATTGCTGTTTGAAAGCAAAGAGTGGGTTGGAAACTTGGATGCCAATGAATCTTGAAATGTTTGAAATTGTTTAAATGTATATCTCACAGAATTGTTCCCAGATGTTTTGGATGAAGTGAGCTCATTTATTTAAACTAAACAGGGCTGTTGTATTTTTAGGACTTTTAGTTTAGTTTAGTTGGGAGATGCAGCGCAGAAACAAGACCTTCCACACCGACCAGCGATCCCCGCACACTAACACCATCCTACACACACTGGGGACAGTTTACAATTGTACCAACGCCAATTAGCCAACAAACCTATACGTCTTTATGGGGCGTGGGAGGAAAGCGGAGATCGCGGTGTAAACCCACGCAGGTCACGGGGAGAACGTACAATCTCCGGACAGACAAGCACCCGTAGTCAGGATTGAACTAAATTGTCCCCGTAGGGCAAAAAAAACTGCAGATGCCGGTTTAAATCGAAGGTAGACACAAAATGCTGGGGTAACTCAGCGGGTCAGGAGATTCTGCCTGACCCACTGAGTTACTCCAGCATTTTGTGTCTACCTATAAATTGTCCTTGGTGTGTGTAGGATGGTGCTAATGTGCGGGGATTGCTGATCGGCTCGGACTCGGTGGGCTGAAGTGCCTGTCTCCGAGCTGTATCTCTAAACTAAACTAAACAGACCAGAGGTCCATTCCAGAGTCTGATAAACAGCACAGATAAAGCTGTTGTTAAATATTAATGGTACATGCTTTCCAGCTTACGTATCTACTGCGTGATGGGAGAAGGGAGAATACCGGGAGTGCCGTGTTGGAAATCCCACTCGTCAGATGAGGCAATAGGCCCAGATCGCATTGATTGCTTGGGTAAAAGGTCCCATTGGCACTCCTCACAGGAGATTTACAAAGCTCTGCATCATGTGCTTGGTTTAGTTTTAGTTTAGTTTTCATTTCCACAGCATGGAAACAGGCCCTTTGGCTCACCGAGTCCTCGACGACCATTGATCAGCCGTTCACACTAGTTCCATGTTATCCCACTTTCCCATCTGCTCCTCGCACAGTAAGGGGTAATGTACAGAGGGGACAATCAACCTACAAACCCGCACGTCTTTGGAGTTTGGAAGGAAATCGACGTGGGCACGTGGAGAACATTTACAGTTTGCAAACTCCACACAGACAGCACCCGTAGTCAGGATCGAACCCGGGTCCCTGGTGCCGTAAGGCAGCAACTCTACCGCTGCACCACCCTGACATCCCAATGGAGGGTGCTTCTTTGAAGGCAGTATTTCATTATCAGTTTCAGTTTCAGTTTAGTTTATCATCAAGTGTACCGAGGTACAATGAAAAGCTTTCGTTGTGTGATACATGATAAGGGAATAACGTGCAAATTCCACACAGACAGCAACTGGTGTCGGGAACGCCCCCCAGGACTCTGATGCTGTGAGGCAGTGGAACTACCATCTGCGCCAACGTGCCTCTGTGGGGTGCATGTTTACAACGGCTGCTTTCCGTCTGTCTGTCTACCTATCTACCTCTCGGATAATCTTGTCAGGGAATATTGAGGATGGTGACAATGTCAGTATGTTTGCTGAGAGTGGAAGGTACTGATTTGGGATGATCAGCCATGATCATATTGAATGGCGGTGCTGGCTCGAAGGGCCGAATGGCCTACCCCTGCACCTGTTTTCTATGCTTTCTATGCCCAAGTTGTTCCAAACGTCAACAACCCTTCATTCATTGAGAATAGTTTAATAGTCCACAGTTTAAGAATAAGGGGTAGACCATTTAGAACGGAGATCAGTCAGAGAGTTGTAAATCTGTGGAATTCTCTGCCTCAGAAGGCAGTGGAGGCCAATTCTCTGGACGCTTTCAAGAGAGAGCTGGATAGAGTTCTTAATGATAGCGGAGTCAGGGGGTTATGGGAAGAGGGCAGGAACGAGGTACTGATTGTGAATGATCAGCCATATATCACGTTGAATGGCGGTGCTGGCTCGAAGGGCTGAATGGCCTCCTCCTGCACCTATTGTCTATTGTCTAATGAAGAACGTGTTGTTGCAGGGAGAACTGTGGATGAAGAATTGCAAATGTTAAACTGGTTGTTATTTTCCACACGTAGGTTATTTCGTCCATGATTTTACAGACATGCTGTGGAACCAGAGGTTGCAACATTCCTGGGAGCTGCTTTTCCATCACGCCGTGGTAAGATGCTTCTAACGTTGCCCAGACTCACTTGGAGCCAGCAAGTGCAACACATCAGATGGAGTCTGCACGTGGAAATTGATCTGGTTTTTTTTTTTTAATTCTGAGAGGGAAAGGGGAATGAACCGTGATTGTTATCATTTTGTTTCTTTGCGCCTATTATATATTTACTGGTCGAAACGAGGAACTGCGGAGAGGCGGCAAAATGCTGGAGTAACTCACCGGGACGGGCAGTATCTCTGGAGAGAAGAGAGAAGGAATGGGTGTCGAGACCCTTCTTAAAGGAACTGCAGATGCTGGTTTTCAAAAAAAAGGCACCAAGTGCTGGAGTAACTCAGCATGTCTTTCTCGGTAACCCTGTGCAGCACGGTGAATAGACAATAGACAATAGGTGCAGGAGTAGGCCATTCGGCCCTTCGAGCTAGCACATGATCAATGTGATCATGGCTGATCATTCTCAATCAGTACCCCGTTCCTACCTTCTCCCCATACCCCCTGACTCCACTATCCTTAAGAATGCATTCAGAGAACTGGCCTCCACTGCCTTCTGAGGCAGTGAATTCCACAGATTCCACAGATGAAGGCAATTACAACTTGGCAGTAAATAGCTGGGGGCTTCAAACTGTAGTTCAGGTAGATGTTTATGTGAATGACGGGTCCATGCATTTGTATGATTTTGGGGTTTTTTCTCTCACATCGGTGAGGCCGTGTTTAGATAATTGTGTTGGGCCGAAGGGCCTGATTGCACACTGTATGACTCCATGACTCTGTTAAATAGAAAATACGTTCCTTTCTTTCATTAATTTTAACAATTGTATTGTGGAAATTATTAAAATTTTATATTTAAAAAGGACAGGCTGGACACTTAGAAATTTGAGTTGACTAACAGGAGTGTGCAGGGATTTATAAAAAGTAGGTTGTCAAAAGCACAAATGAGGATGTAACAAAAGTTGCTTCATATTTCTTCAGTGTGTGGATGGGAGCCATTGGCTTGCCAAGTCATTGTGATTCATTGCATGTAAGTTATTTTGGGATGTACAAAGATTAGGAAATATGCTCTGTCGATACAGATCCGTGTTTATTTTGACATACCACACTTTTTTTTTTGGAGCAGTTAGTGCCAGTTCACGGCATTGTTTTAATTTCCAAAAGTCTGCTTGACATTTAAAGATAATTTTTCTCCAGGATTATGATACCAACCAACTCTGGCTTTCCAGATGCTTTAACTGGTAGTGTTCAAAATACCCAGCAATGATTGGGTTAACGTTTGATGAGCGTTTGACAGCACTGGGCCTGTACTCGCTGGAGTTTAGAAGGATGAGGGGGGGATCTCATTGAAATTTACTGAATAGTGAAAGGCCTGGATGGAGTGGATGTGGAGAGGATGTTTCCAGTAGTGGGAGAGTCTACGACCAGAGGTCATATCATCAGAGTAAAAGGACATTCCTATAGAAAGATGAGGAGGAATTTCTTTAGTCAGAGGGTGGTGAACCTGTGGAATTCATTGCCACAGATGGCTGTGGAGGCCAAGTCAATGGATATTTTTAAGGTGGAGATTGAAAGATTCTTGATTGGTATGGGTGTCAGGGGTTATGAGGAGAAGGCAGGAGAATGGGGTTGAGAGGGAAAGACAGATCAGCCATGATTGAATGGTGGAGTAGACTCGATGGGCCAAATGGCCTAATTCTACTCCTAGAACTTATGAACATAAAATATCGGCCAATAGTAATTTGGAAGGTTACGTTTTGAATCATGTCAGAAACTGTTTATTGCTAAATTTGACGCAGTGTGAAATTAGCGGGATGTTTGTGAATGTGGAGGCAAATTTCAAGTTCCACGGGAGACACACGTGGGAAGAAACTTCAAATTACTCCAGAAAGAAATGTGCGGCTCGGTGGCACAGCGGTAGAGTTGCTGCCTCACAGCGCCAGTGACCCGGGTTCGACCCTGACCACGGGCGCTTGTCTACACAGAGTTTGTACGTTCTCCCCGTGACCTGCGTGGGTTTTCTCCGGGTGCTCCAGTTTCCTCCCACACTCCAAAGACGTACAGGTTTGTAGGTTAAATGGCTTCGGTAAAAATTGTAAATTGTCCCTGGTGTGTAGGATAGTGTTAGTGTGAGGGGATCATTGGTCGGCGCAGACTCGGTGGGCCGAAGGGCCTGTTTCTGTCCTGTATCTCCAAAACTAAACTAAAGAAGGATCAGCAAACATTATCATCCTCAGATAGACACAAAGTGCTGGAGTAATTCAGCGGATCAGGCAGCATCTCCGGGTGACGATTTGGGTCGGGACCCTTCTTCAGCGTTATCATCTGCACATTAGTTGTAGAAATGGAAGAGTTTGTTTTGTGGCTAATGAGAAGGATCAAAGATTGAAAACATGTTACAATAAACTCGGACATAGGTCGTTTTGTCCTTCCGTAGGGTCCATAAACATGTGAAATCTAACAGAGTATAAACACCATATTTTTATATAGGTTATTGTTTAGTTTAGTTTGGAGATACAGCGCAGAAACAGGCCCTTCGGCCCACCGAGTCCGCGCCGACCAGCGATCCCCGCACACTAACACCATCCTACACACACTAGGGACAATTTTACATTTACACCAAGTCAATTAACCTACAAACCTGTACGTCTTTGGAGTGTTGGAGGAAACCGAAGATCTCGGAGAAAGCCCTTGCAGGTCGCGGGGAGAACGTACAAACTCCGTACAGACAGCACCTGTAGTCGGGATCGAACCCGGGTCCCCGGCGCTGTGAGGCAGCGACACTACCCGCTGCGCCACTGCTGTTGTCATAGCATTGTGCAAATAAACAGCAATGAACCCTGGTCTGACAAATGTTCTTGAACAGGTTTCACGGTGGGGCAGTGGTAGACTCGCCGCCATCCAGCGTCAGAGACCCGGGTTATCATATCATATATATATACAGCCGGAAACAGGTCTTTTCGGCCCACCAAGTTCGTGCCGCCCAGCGATCCCCGTACACGGCACGGTAGCGCAGCGGTAGAGTTGCTGCTTTACAGCGAATGCAGCGCCGGAGACACAGGTTCGATCCTGACTACGGGTGCTGCACTGTAAGGAGTTTGTACATTCTCCCCGTGACCTGCGTGGGTTTTCTCCGAGATCTTCGGTTTCCTCCCACACTCCAAAGACGTACAGGTATGTAGGTTAATTGGCTGGGTAAATGTAAAAATTGTCCCTAGTGGGTGTAGGATAGTGTTAATGTACGGGGATCACTGGGCGGCACGGACTTGGAGGGCCGAAAAGGCCTGTTTCCGGCTGTAGATATATGATATGATATGATATGATTAACACTATCCTACACCCACTAGGGACAATTTTTACATTTACCCAGCCAATTAACCTACATACCTGTACGTCTTTGGAGTGTGGGAGGAAACCGAAGATCTCGGAGAAAACCCACGCAGGTCACGGGGAGGACGTACAAACTCCTTACAGTGCAGCACCCGTAGTCAGGATCGAACCTGAGTCTCCGGCGCTGCATTCGCTGTAAAGCAGCAACTCTACCGCTGCGCTACCGTGCCGATCCTGACCAATGGTGCGTGTATGTGCGGAGTTTGTTCGCTCCTTCTCCACGTGCATCCAAGTTAAGTTCAGGGATCATTGACCGGGTTTTTTTTCCACAGGGATTCCTGAGATGGGGTTCCTCCGCAAAAAAATCCCACCGCAAACAGCTAAAAGTCCACAACATTCTCTGGAATTCCCACCAAAGTTGGGGAGGGAGCCAAGGCAACTCGGTGAACTTTTCCTTTTGTTTATCTTCATCCTTCAGCGGATTATAGTTGCAGATTATTCCTGTTGCAGCGACTTTTACCGGATCGTGAAACTTTGCCTGAACGGGTAAAATGATCCTGAAGATCGCACTCTCCCAGCATCGTGTCTGAGAATGGAAACCAATCAAACAAGAAAATGTCAGCTTGCATTAAAATTCTGTGACGCCCAAGCCAGAAATAAAATAAAATCTGCTGGCCAGATGTTGTGGGATGTGTTACTGGTCGGAAAATGGTGAAAACTCTCCCCTGTCAAATGTTGGGAGTGTCTCCGTGTAGATTTCCAAAACTCAACATTTGCTTACTGCAACTCCACTCCTTTGGTTTAGTTTTGGAGATACAGCGCAGAAACAGGCCCTTCGGCCCACCGAGTCCGCGCCATCTCAACGATCCCCGCACACTAACACCATCCTACACATACTAGGGACAATTTAGAGTTTTACCGAAGCCAATTAGCCTACAAACCTGTACGTCTCTTTGGAGTGTGGGAGGAAACCGGAGCACCCGGAGAAAACCCATGCAGGTCACAGGGAGAACGTACAGACTCCGTGCAGACAGCACCCATGGTCGGGATCGAACCCGGGTCTCTGGCGCTGTGAGGCAGCAACTCTACTGCTGCGCCACCGTGCCACCGGTTTCAGGTCATTTGTCAAACCAGGGTTTGTGGCATGAGAACGTTGGAAACTTGGGTAAATGTGGGGAATGCAAGCTGGGGGCTGACTGGGGAAAGTGTTGAATAATTCCAAATAGGCTCGAGTCATACATCATTTTGCACATCCTGTTGTTCTCTCAGTTAAACTTTGTTATTTGCAGTCTCTGCAATGCAGAGCCTCCTCATTGATTTGGCTTCTGGTTCGAATGCAGAGCTGTGGAAATTGGCAGTGCATTCTTCCTGCCTCGAGTTCCCCACGGTGGGAGTGGATTTTATACCCACAGACCTGCCAAGATTAAGAGTGTACACAGAAAAGTGCCTGCCAGGAATGGTGCGCTGGAAATCGTCATGTTCCAAGGTGCAAAGGGGCTCGGGAGTGCTGCTGCAAGATTCGCAAAAGGTTAATTTGCAAGTTGATTTGGTAGTAAGGACTTGCAATGCAATGTTAGCATTCATATCGAGTTTTGATTTGGGTGGGAAGGAAATGAACAAACCAAGGAGTTGCAGACGGAGCGGTCTCTGCAGAAGGCGTAACAGGAGGTGGGATCACGTTGGAGGATGACGTGTTGGATGCGGAGGTTGGTGGGTGGGGTGGAAGGGGAGGACCAGGGGAACTCTGTCCTTGTTGCGTCTGGTGGGTGAGGGAGTGAGAACACAACTACGGGACACAGAAGAGACGTTCATTAAAGAATGAGAATAGTGAAAGGCCTGGACAGAGTGGATGTGGAGAGTCTAGGACCAGAGGTCATAGCTTCAGAATTAAAGGATGATGTTGGGTAGGTTAGGTGGCTATGATGTTGGGTAGGTTAGGTGGCTATGATGTTGAGTAGGTTAGGTGGCTATGATGTTGGGTAGGTTAGGTGGCTCTGATGTTGAGTAGGTTAGGTGGCTATGATGTTGGGTAGGTTAGGTGGCTATGATGTTGGGTAGGTTAGGTGGCTGTGATGTTGGGTAGGTTAGGTGGCTATGATGTTGGGTAGGTTAGGTGGCTATGATGTTGGGTAGGTTAGGTGGCTATGATGTTGGGTAGGTTAGGTGGCTATGATGTTGGGTAGGTTACGTGTATTAAATGCATTTTCGACTTACGATATTTTCGATTTACGATGGGTTTATCGGAACGTAACTCCATCATAAGTCGAGGAGCATCTGTATTCTTTTTTTAGATTTTAGAGATGCAGCGCAGAAACAGGCCCTTCGGCCCACCGGGTCCGCGCCGCCCAGCGATCCCCGCACATTAACACTATCCTACACACACTAGGGACAATTTTTACATTTGCCCAGCCAATTCACCTACAAACCTGCACGTCTTTGGAGTGTAGGTGGAAACCAAAGATCTCGGAGAAAACCCACGCAGGTCACGGGGAGAACGTACAAACTGCATACAGACGGCGCCCGTAGTCAGGATCGAACCTGAGTCTCCGGCGCTGCATTCGATGTAAGGCAGCAACTCTACCGCTGTGCATTCTGTTCATGTCCTGTATAGGAGCCAATAATATTGATGGATATCCCTCCTCTGCAGTTATCGAAGCGGGGCAGCTGATGACATTTTGCTCCTTGTCTCATAATGATCGCTTCATTCTTGTTACAGGAAACTGTGGGGCCGGATGAAATTCCCTGTAGACAGCCTAGTGAACTTGGAATACATTTGCAGGAAGTAAAATTGAGACGTTTTCAGTCCAATTCAGTGCAATACCAAGAATTACTTCTTTATTCTGGAAATATTTCAGTAAAACAAGTCTAAGTCTATCTCTGCAACAGTTTGCAATCAGTATATATGTATTTTTAGGTATAGTCATAGAGATATACAGCACGGAAACAGGCCCTTTGGCCCACCTTGCCCATGCCGACCAAAATGCCCCGTCTACACTCGTCCCACCTGCCTGCGTTTGGCCCATATCCCTCTAAACCCGTCCTATCCATGTACCTGTCTAAATGTTCCTCAAACGTTGCGATAGTCCCTGCCTCTACTACCTCCTCCGGCAGCTCGTTCCATACACCCACAACTCTTTGTGTAGAAAAAAAAGTTACCCCTCGGATTCCTGTAAAATACTCTCCCCTTCCCCATGAACCTTTGTCCTCTGGTTCTTGATTCGCCTACTCTGAGCAACAGCCTCTGTGCATCTACCCGCATCTTGCAGAGTTTCCGGCAACTTCTCTCAACATAAATATTCTTCTTATTTTCTGGTGTATTGCGGCAGAAACTGTACGGAGGCTGGAGTATCGTCTTGTGTCTGTCCTCGTTATAAACCAGCATAGAGTCTTACAGTGTGAAAACAGGTTCCTATCGATGACAATGACCTATTCTACATTTTCCTTGATCTCCATTCCCTTTGCCCTGTTTTCACACCTTCACCTTTCCTTATCTATCTGTCTCCTTCCCCCCCCTCCCCCCCTCCCCTCTGACGTTAGTCCGAAGGAGAGTCTCGACCCGAAACGTCACCCATTCCTTCTCCCCAGAGATGCTGCCTGACCCGCTGAGTTACTCCAGCTTTTTGTGTCTATCCCCTGGTTTGACATGTTTTATCCATTGAGACAGCCGACCATGAAAACATTGGAACTCCCTGCCCTGCTCAACTTAGTTCTGTGACTCTAGACAGAGTCCTGGTGAGAAGGGGGGGGGGGGGGGGGGAGAAGAATTAGTTTGCGAAAACTTTAATTCTCTTATCATGAGCCTCATCGTTGTGCAAGCGATGTGACCAGTCCACGACAAAGTTGAATGAATGATTAATAAACCACGTGCACAATTTAAAATCTGTAACAGCCATTCATTTGTTCTGCCCTGCCCACAGTGACCCATTATCCTGCAGAGCAACAGGAACAATCATGTCTTGTGCTTGACATGGGGTAGCTCTCACATGCTTAGTGACACGGTACTGAATATCCCCAACAATCACAAGGGGAGCCTGTGCTACAGATTAGTTTAGTTTAGAGATACAGCGCGGAATCAGGCCCTTCGGCCCACCGAGTCCGCGCCGACCAGCGATCACCGCACACTAGCACTACCCTGCACACACTGTGGACAATTTACATTTAAACCAAGCCAATTCACCTACAAAACTGGATTTACCGGTACACTTTAATTCTCCTCATTTCCACACCGACCTTTCTGTCCTCGGTCTCCTCCATTGACAGAGCGAGGATAAACGCAAATTGGAGGAACAGCATCTCGTATTTCGCTTGGGCAGCTGACAACCCAGTGGCATGAATTTGATTTCTCTAACTTCAGGTAGGCCCGGCATTCCCTCTCTCTCCATCCCTCCCCCACCCAAGTCGCACCAGCTTCTCGTTTTCACCCAACAAACAGCTAACAATGGCCTGTTTCCTTTATCATCGTGACTTTTTTCTGCATATCTTTCATTCATTGTTCTTTATCTCTCCACATCATTGTCTGTATCTCTCGGTTCCCATTGCCCTGACTAGTCCCCTGAAGAAGGGTCTCGACCCGAAACGTCACCCGCTCCTTCTCTCCAGAGGTGCTGCCTGTCCCGCTGAGTTACTCCAGCTTTTGTGTGTCAACCTACAAACCCGTACGTCTTTGGAGTGTGGTCTCGGCACCAGGGCCAGATTAAGTGGTGTTTGTGGAAGAGACCTGCAATAAAATCGTAAGATTCACATTTGAATAACTGGTGGCAAATCGTTGTATTTTCAGCCAGTTTCTTTGACTTCTGTTACACGTGTGAATTTTCCCTCTGCAGTGCAAGTAAATTTAGTTCATTGTCGTGCAGGGCCAAGCACACTGCCACCTGTGATTGAGTTAGATTACAGCCATAGAACATAGTGGGAGAGTCTCGGACTAGAGATCATGGCTTCAGAATTAAAGGACGTTCTTTTAGGAAGGAGATGGGTTACCAAACCCCCAGCATTTTGTGTCTATCTTCGGTGTAAACCAGCATCTGTAGTTCGTTTTTTACCCATGAGAATTAGAATTAGAGGATGTTCTTTTCGGAAGGAGATGAGGAGACATTTCTTTAGTTGTGGTGAATCCGTGGAATTCTTTGCCACAGAAGGTTGCGGAGGCCACGTCAGTGGATATTTTTAAGCCAGAGATAGTAGATAGATTAGTGCGGGTGTCAGAGGTTATGGGGAGAAGGCAGGAGAATGGGGTTAGGAGGGAAAGATAGATCAGACATGATTGAATGGCGGAGTAGACTTGATGGGCCGAATGACCTAATTCTACTCCTGTTCCTTATGACATTATAACAATACAGCACAGGAACAGGCCCTTCGGCCCACAATATCCATACTGAACATGATGCCAAGCTAACCTATCCACCTCTGCCTGCACCTGATGTGTTTCCCAGTCATTCCCTGCATATCCATGTAACATGGATGTGAATTCATTTTATATCATCAAAAATCAACAGTATAATGTGACTACTATAAACCAGCCTCCACTCCCAACCACACAACACGTATGGAGTTATTTTACTGAGTTTTATGAAAGATTTCTGTTGGAGTAATTTAGATATACAGTATGGCAACAGGCTCATTGAGTCCACGCCAACCATCAATCACCAGTTCACACTCGTTCTTTACTTTCCACTTGCTCATCCACTCCCTCCCGACTAGGGTTGCCAACTGTCCCTTATTATCCGGGACATCCTGTATTTTAGACAATGGACAATAGGTGCAGGAGTAGGCCATTCGGCCCCTCGAGCCAGCACCACCATTCAATGTGATCATGGCTGATCATTCTCAATCAGTGCCCCGTTCCTGCCTTTTCCCCATACCCCCTGAAATTTGGGCTAAATTTGGGCTAAATTGGTTTGTCCAGTACGGGACCGCCCTTGTCCCGTATTAGGCCCGGGGGGGCGATGTAGGCCCGGTCACTGAAGGTCAGGACAGTGTAGGTCCGGAGGTCCAGGCGCCGCCTGACGAAGGTTGCGTAAAAAACAATAGACAATAGGTGCAGGAGGAGGCCATTCGGCCCTTCGAGCCAGCACCACCATTCAATGTGATCATGGCTGATCATTCTCAATCTGTACCCCGTTCCTGCTTTCTCCCCCTACCCCCTGACTCCGCTATCCTTAAGAGCTCTACCTAGCTCTCTCTTGAATGCATTCAGAGAATTGGCCTCCACTGCCTTCTGAGGCAGAGAATTCCACAGAGCAACCCGCCTCCCGGCCCGGGCGGCTGCCATTGGTGGAGCGGGAGCAGGCGGCCGCTGGCTGGGGGTGAGGTCACATGGGGCGCGGGGCGGTGATGTCACCTTGTCCCATATTTCGAAGTGAGATAGTTGGCAACCCTACTCCCAACACACCAGTGGCAAGTTACAGCAGCCAATTGATCTGCAAACCCACATGTCCTTGGAACGTGGGAAGAAACCAGAGCACCCGGAGGAAACCTACATGGGGTCACAGGGAGAACGTGCAAACTCCACGCAGACAGGATCGAACCCGGGTCGATGGCGCCGTGAGGCAGCGGCTCTACCAGCTGCGCCACCGTGCCGCAGTTTAAAGATCCGTTCCCAATTGTTAAATATTGTTCCTTGTCAACAAGGGTACGTACGGTGGAGGAGGATTTGTGACTTAACCGTTGAATAGTTAACAGTGCACAGGTAACATTGATTCCATTTTCAAAAAACTAATATCAGTAAGACGGTGTTAAGCGATGGAACAATATTCATTGACAATATTCAGACTGGAAACGTCACCCATCCATGTTCTCCAGCGATGCTGCCCGACCCACTGAGTTACTCCAGCACTTTGTGTCTTTTTTTGTTGTTGTTGTAAATCAGCATCTGCAGTTCCTTGTTTCGATCATTTTTCAGGTTAATTGGCCACTGTAAACTGCCGGCAGTGTACAGGAAAGCGGGATAATGTGCAACAAGGTGAATGGGTGATCGATGGTCGGCATGGACTCGGTGGGCCGAAGAGCCTGTTTCCACATGCTGTATTTCAATTCAATTCAATGCTGTGTGTTTCCGGCTTTTTATTTTGTTCAGATTTCCAATATTTCTAATGTTAGTTCGGGTGTCAGAGGTTATGGGGCGAAGGCAGAAGAATAGGGTTGAGAGGGAAAGATTGATCAGCAATGATTGAATGGCAGAGTAGACTTATAGAGTCATCGAGTCCTACAGCCTGGAAACAGGCCCTTCGGCCCATCTTACCCACACCGCCCAACATGTCCCAGCTGCACGAGTCCCACCTGCCCGTGTTTGGCCCATATCCCTCCAAACCTGTCCTATCCATGTACCTGCCCAATGTTTGTTAAAAGTTGGGAAAGTCCCTGGCTCAACTACTGGCAGCTTGTTCCATACACCTACCACACCTTTGTGTGAAAAACTTACCCCTCAGATTCCTATTAAATCTTTTCCCCTTCACCTTAAACCTACGTCCTCTGGTCCTCGATTCACCTATTCTGGGCGAGAGAGTGTATGCATCTCCCCGATCTACTCCTCTCACGATTTTATACATTTGATGGGCCAAATGGCCTTATTCTGCTCCTAGAACCTATGAACTATGAATATTTAGTGTTTTTTTTTTGTAAATTTAAATTTCTCAGGCAATATGGAGCCTTTCAATAGACAATAGACAATAGGTGCAGGAGGAGGCCATTCAGCCCTTCGAGCCAGCACCGCCATTCAATGCGATCATGGCTGATCACTCTCAATCAGTACCCCGTTCCTGCCTTCTCCCCATACCCCCTCACTCCGCTATCCTTAAGAGCTCTATCCAGCTCTTTCTTGAAAGCATCCAACGAACTGGCCTCCACTGCCTTCTGAGGCAGAGAATTGCACACCTTCACCACTCTCTGACTGAAAAAGTTCTTCCTCATCTCTGTTCTAAATGGCCTGCCCCTTATTCTTAAACTGTGGCCCCTTGTTCTGGACTCCCCCAACATTGGGAACATGTTTCCTGCCTCTAATGTGTCCAATCCCCTAATTATCTTATATGTTTCAATAAGACCCCCCTCATCCTTCTAAATTCCAGTGTTTCCCAGGTGCCCTGACGTGCAATATTCTTTGCTTCCCAGGTGATCACCTGTTTCGGCATGTCCGTGTGCCTCTGCCGCTACGTGGGCTTCGCCGTGGTGGCCCTGCTGGTGGAGGTCAACTCCATCTTCCTCCACCTGAGGCAGATGCTTCTGATGGGCAACATGCACCGAGCCACCGCCTTCACCCTCAACAGCATCGTCAACCTGGGCACCTACGTGGTCTTCCGCATCAGCACGCTGGCCTGGATGACCCGCTGGCTGGTGCTGAACCGAGACAACGTCCCGCTCGTCACCTACAGCATCGGCAGCGCCGGCATGGCCATCATGACCCTGATGAACATCGTGCTCTTCTACCGACTGCTCAGGAGCGACTTCCTCAAATCCAGCAGGGAAGGGAAGAGGGGGAAAGAGAAGTGAACCTCTCGCCTCCGTCCGCACCCTCTCACGGAACGGTCACTCGCATTCACCAACAGGGGAACGGATACCAACGGCGCGACAAAATGCCGGAGTAACTCAGCGGGCCAGGCAGCGTCTCTGGAGAGAAGGAATGGGTGACGTTTCGAGTCGAGACCCTTCTTCAGACCGAGAGTCAGGGGAGAGCGAGACTCAGAGATGTTGGAAGGGTAAGGTGTGAAAACGAGTCCAAAACCGTCACCCATTCCTTCTCTCCAGAGATGCTGCCCGACCCGCTGAGCTACTCCACCATTTTGTGATACCTTCGATTTTGTACCAGCATCTGCAGTTATTTTCCTACACAACGGATACCGACAGGTACATGGACAAGGGCAAGGGTCTCCACCCGAAACATCACCCATTCCTTCTCTCCAGAGATGCTGCCTGTCCCGCTGTGTTACTCCGGCTTTTTGTGTCTATCTTAGGTACATGGACAGGACAGGTTTGGAGGGATATGGGCCAAACACAGGCAGGTGGGACATGTTGGCCGGTGTGGGCAAGTTGGGCCGAAGGGCCTGATTCCACGCTCTGACTCTCTGACTATGAAAAAGAGGCTCCTTTGACCAGAAATTTGCTTACATTCAATTAATATGGAATTCAATGCAGCTCAATTGTCATATATAATATATGGATCTTTTGGATTTTTATCTACTTAATTTTTTTATCCCACATTGTGAATTATATTTTTAAAATGATACAGTAATTGTGCACTAAAAAAAGCATTGTGGCTTTTCTTTTAAACAGCTGCCTCTGGATGTGATACAGAATGATGTTACTTAATCATTCACTTCTTCACATTGAACTACATTGTCCAAGTATTAATGCTATCAAGCATTGTTGCGCTGCAGTTATGTGCTGGGCTAATCCAACCGCACCTTGCAAACCCACAGCCTTGATCATTGAGGAAGGTAGGGGCATCAGGTACTTGAAAACACCACACCTGAGGTTCCTGTCCAAGTTGCATGTCTTCCCGACCTGAAAACCTTTCATCATATTAACACATGGATAGGACAAGTTTGGAGGGATATGGACCAAGCGCAGGCAGGTGGGACTAGTGTAGCTGGGACATGTTGGCCGGTGTGGGCAAGTTGGGCTGAAGGGCCTGTTCCCACACTATATCACTCAATGACTCTATACGATGAGCGTTTGTCGGCACTGGGCCTGTACTCGCTGGAGTTTAGAAGAATGAGGGGGGACCTCATTGAAATGTACAGAATGGTGAAGGGCTTGGATAGGGTGGATTTTTTTTTTAGATTTTTAGATTTAGAGATACAGCATGGAAACAGGCCCTTCGGCCCACCGAGTCCGTGCCGCCCAGCGATCCCCGCACATTAACACTATCCTACACACACTAGGGACAATTTTTACATTTACCCAGTCAATTAACCTACATACCTGTACATCTTTGGAGTGTGGGAGGAAACCGAAGATCTCGGAGAAAACCCACGCAGGTCACGGGGAGAACGTACAAACTATGTACAGACGGCGCCCGTAGTCAGGATCGAACCTGAGTCTCCGGCGCTGCATTCGCTGTAAGGCAGCAACTCTACCGCTGCACCACCGTGCCACCCTTATGTGGAGAGGATGTTTCCACTAGTGGGAGAGTCTAGGACTAGAGGTCATAGCCTCAGAATTAAAGGATGTTCTTTTAGGAAGGAGATGAGGCACGGGTTATTGATTATGGACGATCAGCCATGATCACAATGAATGGCGGTGCTGGCTCGAAGGGCCGAATGGCCTCCTCCTGCACCCATTTTCTATGTTTCTAAATGTCTTTAGTCAGAGGGTGGTGAATCTGTGGAATTCTTTGCCACAGAAGGCTGTGGAGGCCAAGTTAGTGAATATATTTAAGGCAGAGATGTAGATTCTTGATTTGTAATGCCTTAAAAATATCCATTGACTTGGCCTCCACAGCCGTCTGTGACAATGAATTCCACAGATTCACCACCCTCTTGACTAAACAAATTCCTCCTCATCTCCTTCCTAAAGGTACGTCCTTTTATTCTGAGGCTGTGCCCTCTGGTCCTAGACTCTCCCACTAGTGGAAACATCTTCTCCACACCCACTCAATCCAGGCCGCTCACTATTCATCCATTGTAGAAATTCTTGATTTGGGGAATCATGATCGCCACGAGATAGTTAAGTAATATCTACGGCAAAATATATATTTCAGCATTTTCCATCATTCTTTGCTGGACTGTGACGCACTTATTTTACGACCAGTTTATGTTGAGTTGTGCTCACTTTAACCCACTGATGACACTGGCAACTGGAGTACAATTACAACCGGGCGGCACGGTGGCGCAGCGGTAGAGTTGCTGCCTTACAGCGCCGGAGACCTGGGTTCGATCCTGACTACGGGTGCTGTCTGTACGGAGTTTGTACGTTCTCCCCCTGACCTGCGTGGGTTTTCTCTGAGACCGTCGGTTTCCTCCCACACTCCAAAGGCGTGCAGGCTTGTAGCTTCATTGGCTTGGTGTAAATGTAAATTGTCACTGGGGTAGCGTTAATCTGCGGGGATCGCTCGTCGGCACGGACTCGAACAATCACCTCAATCAGCATACGTTTACTGCAAGCAGTTGGGTAAAGTCTAATTTCCAATTAATACTACTTAATGTACTGCCACAGTAATGACATTGTGTTTTTGTGGTGTGGTACCATGTCGGTAGATGTAGGACAGGCCATCACACAGACCTAACAATAGACAATAGGTGCAGGAGTAGGCCATTCGGCCCTTCGAGCCAGCACCGCCATTCAACGTGATCATGGCTGATCATTCTCAATCAGTACCCCATTCCTGCCTTCTCCCCATACCCCCTGACTCCGCTATCCTTAAGAGCTCTATCTAGCTCTCTCTTGCATGCATTCAGAGAATTGGCCTCCACTGCCTTCTGAGGCAGAGAATTACACAGATTTACAACTCTCTGACTGAAAAAGTTTTTCCTCATCTCCGTTCTAAATGGCCTACCCCTTATTCTTAAACTGTGGCCCCTTGTTCTGGACTCCCCCAACATTCAACATTAGGAACATGTTTCCTGCCTCTAACATGTCCAACCCCTTAATAATCTTATACGTTTCTCATCCTTCTAAATTCCAGTGTATCCAACCATTCAACATCCAACATCCAACCAGTCCAGACATCCAACCATTGACTCCATCTACAATTTGCATTGAGGCAGCTGAGAACCTGGTGGCTCTTTCAGGACTAAAGGCAGAGATCAGAGCATGGGTGGAGACCTGGAATCCAGACTGAGAGGTGGCAGAAAGCCAAAGCATGTGAGAAGATCGGGATGCATCACAGCTTGGTTTGGGAACAGCTCCATCCAAGACCGCAAGAAATTGCAGCGAATTGTGGACGCAGCCCAGACCATCGCACAAACCAACCTTCCTTCCATTGACTCCATTTATGCCTCAGGCAAGGCCAGCAGCATAATCAAGGACCAGTCGCACCCCGGCCACTCCCTCTTCTCCCCTCTCCCATCGGGCAAAAGGTACAGAAGTGTGAAAACGCACACCTCCAGATTCAGGGGCAGTTTCTTCCCAGCTGTAATCAGGCAACTGAACCATCCCACCACAACCAGAGAGCAGCGCTGAACTACTATCTACCTCATTGGGACCCAGTGGCCATCTTTAATCGTTACTTTACTGGCTTTACCTTGCACTAAACATTATTCCCTTATCATGCATCTGTACACTGTGGATGTCTCGATTGTAATCATGTATTGTCTTCCCACTGACTGGTTGGCTCGCGACAAAAGCTTTTCACTGTACCTCGGTACACGTGACAATAAACTAAACTGAAGATGGCAACCTCAAGCGAGGAATGAGTTTTAAAACCAAAGAGTTTTACGGAAATACTTGGGCATTCACATCTGGTAACAGGCGGTCTAGATAGTGGAATGTTTAACGGGGTCTTTTGGGGTGGCAGCAGCGAAGTGGGGCTGGGGGTGAACAATGGAGGACCCAGTGTGTGGGGGGGGGTGAACAATTGGAGGACCCAGCGTGGGGGTGGGGGGGGGGGGTGGGTGAACAATGGAGGACCCAGTGTGTGGGGGGGGTGAACAATTGGAGGACCCAGCGTGGGGGGGGGGGGGGTGGGTGAACAATGGAGGACCCAGCGAGGGGGGGGTGAACAATGGAGGACCCAGCGTGGGGGAACTGCCGTGTGTGTGTGTGGGGGGTGGTGAATAATGGAGGACCCAGCGTGCAGGGGGGGTGAACAATGAAGGACCCACTGTGGGGGGTGAACAATGGAGGAGACAGTGTGGGGGGGGGGGGGTGAACATTGGAGGACCCAGTGTGGGGGGGGGGGGGTGAACAATGGAGGACCCAGCGTGGGGGGGGTGAACAATGGAGGACCCAGTGTGGGGGGGTGAACAATGGAGGAGACAGTGTGGGGAGGGGTGAACAATGGAGGACCCAGTGTGGGGGGGGGTGAACAATGGAGGACCCAGCATGGGGGGGGGGGGGTGTGAACAATGGAGGACCCAGTGTGGGGGGGGGGGGTGAACAATGGAGGAGACAGTGTGGGGGGGGTGAACAATGGAGGGCCCAGTGTGGGGGGGGGGGACAGTGGGGGGGGGGACAATGGAGGACCCAGTGTGGGGGGGGTGAACAATGGAGGACCCAGTGTGGGAGGGGGTGAACAATGGAGTACCCCGTGCGGGGGAGGGGGGAGGGGTGAACAATGGAGGACCTAGCATGGGGGGGGGGGGTGATCAATGGAGGACCCAGTGTGGGGGGGGTGAACAATGGAGGACCCAGTGTGGGGGGGGGTGAACAATGGAGGACCCAGTGTGGGGGGGGGGGGTGAACAATGGAGGACCCAGTGTGGGGGAACCGCTGTGAGAGGGGAGGGGGCTGGGGAAGAACAATGGACAATGGGAAGGGGGGGGTAAGTGGGGGGAGAACAATGGGGGAATGTGGGGGGACTGCTGTGGGGGAGGGGGAACAAAGGGGGAGCCGGCGTACTTTGTAACTTAGTCAACGCAGTGAGGGTGTGCCTAGAGCAATCACTGTGATGGCTGTTTGTGTAAAAATTGTATCTGTGTGTCCTGTGCTTTTTGTTGTCTACTGCCGGACCCTGACGTGAGAGGACGCTGGCGCTGTTTATTTGCCGCTTCTCCGTTAGGATAGTTTGTCTGTTTGTTTTTATGTTATGATTGTTTTTGTAAAGCGCTTTGAGCTTCTGGTAAGGCGCTATATAAAATAAATGCTGCTGCTTATTATTATTATTATTATTATTATTATTATTATTATTATTATTATTATTATTATTATTATTATTATTATTATTATTATTATTATTATTATTATTATTATTATTATTATTATTATTATTATTATTATTATTATTATTATTATTATTATTATTATTATTATTATTATTATTATTATTATTATTATTATTAACGCCACAGGAGGCCGCTATTTACATACCTTGGGTGTGCAAGCAAAGAATCTCGCTGTGCCATGTCACATGTGACAATAAAGTATTCCATCCCATACCATATTGACTGGAACCCAAGATTGCTTTAATGTTTGGTGTCCGTTGAAGATTCATCAGCAAACACTCGACGGAATGCAGCCATTCCTTGTGAGAGTGAGGGGGGCGCATGCTGTCGGGCTGCATCACAGCTCGGTTTGCGAACAGCTCTGCCCAAGACTGCAAAACAATTGCAGAGAGTCGTAGATGTAGCCCAGTCCATCACACAGACCAGACTTCCCACCATTGACTCCATCGACAAATCACGCTGCCTCGGGAAAGCTGCCAATATCATCAAAGGCTTGTCCCACACTGACCATTCCTTCTTCTCCCCCACCCTCGCTCCCATCGGGCAGAAGGTACAGAAGCTTGAAAGCGCGCACCACCAGACAGGGACAGCTTCTTCCCCTCTGTTATCAGGCCTCTGAACGGCCATTCCAAAAGCAAGGGTACTGTCCGATTCACCTCTGTGTCACTGAGGACATTCTGAGGCCCCCTCGGTCATGGCTGACCCTGGGTGATGCATCCCAGTTGGCTGCTTGCTCCACACCTCGGCCAGAGCAGCGTCACTTGTGGCTGAAGAGACCAATGTGGAAGTGAGTGACAGTCTCTGTCGCAGAGATCACATTTGTGTTTGGTCTCTGGCCTGTCCCTGTGAGGACATTAGACTTTGCCTAAGGAATGATCCGCTGCAATGCTGAGAACTTTGTTCTGCACTCTGTATCTTCCCCTTTGCTCCACCTATTGTACTTGAGTTTGAACTGATTGCATCTATGCATCGGAGATCTGATCTAGTTGGACAGCATGCAAAACAAAGCTTTTCACTGTACCTCAGTACGTGTGACGGCAACAAACCCAAATCTGAAAATAGGAGGGATTCAGATAGAGTGACGCAAGACGCTAACAACGGGGCCGCCTGGCCAGTCTGTGGAATGAAGGACGGTACAGGCAGCATCTCTGGAGAAAAGGGAAAGGTGGCATTTCGGGTCAAGACCCTTACATCGCCTATTCATTCTCTCCAGAGATGCTGCCTGTCCCGCTGAGTTACTCCATCATTTTGTGTCGATCTTCGGTGAAAACCGGCATCTGCATTCCCTTCCGACACGAGGAAGGCACAGGTTGGATTCCAATCAATGATCCCAAAAGTGACAAAGGAGTGTGTACCAGAGATGGCCAGAGATGGCCAGAGGATGATGGGAGTGGACAGACATTGATCTTATAATAATATGATATGATTATAGATCAAAATGACAATAAAAGTTTGAGTCAGATTCTCACGGATCAGTCCAGTCGACAAAATGTTCTCACTGCATTAATGGATGGTCGAGGGACAAACCTTAGCTTTTAAAATTAAATAAAAATTCAATTACTTAATGGCATCATTAGTTTGAATATAAAGACATAAAATTTCCAATCAAGTGCACTGTGGTAATAAATGATTTCATGGTTCGATGCAAGATGACAAAAGAGATGAGATTATAAACTAAATTCTCACTCCAAAATTAATATTATGGTAATGCTTCACAGGTCAACTAACACGTATTCAAATCAAGATCATAACTTAAAAATGACAAACAAATTCAATGGTATTTAAGCTAGCATTTATAAAGAACTATTTTGTCGATATGTAACTTAAATGCAGCAGTCACATTAAATGCGTGGTACAAAAAAACATGCACAAAAAACATGATTACAAAGTTGGTGGTGGTGGGTGGGGATGGGTGGGGGGGGGAGTGGGGGGGAGTGGGGGGGGGGGGGGGGGAACGGGGCCGAAGAAGGGACCAACAATATTTAAGGGTGCTATGTAACTCTGTCTGCACCTTGTGGTGACTCTTTTGTGTACTGTACATGCAGAAACAAAGAATTTCTCTGTACCTTCACGGTACATGTGACAATGACGTATCTATTTTTATCAAAATATAGAAAGAAAAGTGGGGAAAGATTTAATAGGAACCTGAGGGGTAACTTTTTCACATAAAGGATGGTGGGTGAATGGAACGAGCTGCCGGAGGAGGTAGTTGAGGCAGGGACTATTGCAACGTTTAAGAAACATTGAGATGGGTTAATGGATAGGACAGGTTTAGATTGATATGGGCAGGCAGGTGGGACTCGTGTAGATGGAACATGTTGGCCAGTGTTGGCAAGTTGGGCCGAAGGGTATGTTTCCACGCTGTATCACTGTGACCCACATTGACTCCATAACTGCAGATGTTATTACACAAAAGGACACAAAGTGCTGGAGTAACTCAGCGAGTCAGGCAGCATCCCTGGAGAACACGGATAGATGACATTTTGGGTTGAGACCCCTCTTCAGACTGGTTATAAGGAGGGAGAAGAAAGCTGGAACAGGGGAGGGGGGCAGGACAAAGCGTGGCAGGCCAGAGGTCGATATAGGCAAGGGGAGTTTTTGATAGGCAGATGGTTGGAATAAAGGTCAGAGATAAGAAAACAAGGTGTGAGACAGGTTCGAAACGTTGTCAAGCCAGAGAGAGGAAACTGGCAGGGTGGAGGAGGGAGGGAAGGAAGAAATGGGTGGAGGGAGGGAAGGTGTGGGGGGACTGAAAATATAGTTGATCCTGTTTGCACCTTTGTATACAACGAAAACAGGCAGGTGTCCGAGACTCTTTAAAAACCCACTCTACAATGATATTATCCACACACTGAAGCCTGTTTGCACCACTGTGATGGCTATTGCACGGATATTGTGTTGGCCCTTGTGTTGGCTGTGTCACGCACCTTCCTCCTGTCAGTGTAGGGCTCGCCGGTTCTCAGCAGGCCTCGAAAGGTCAGTCCACTGCTTCTTCGACAAGGTTGAATCCCGGGTGAGACTGGATTGGAGCGTCAGTGAAGATGCGCAGCATAAAAGCCTGGTCGGTGTCTGACGCAAAGGTGCTGGGAATGATCACGTAATGTCCCGGCGTGAGTCTGCTGCGGAGGGTTATGCTTCTCTGAGACACGTACCCCCCCGAATCACAAACCTCCCCGTCGTCTGTGAAATGTTTCTCAGTTAAAACCTTCCGATGATGGTAAGACTGTCAAAAACAAAACGCATACATCTTCATTCCAGTTTGTTTTTTTGCTTTACTTCTTTTCAATGGACTATTGCAATGTTTAGCAGGGACTATCGCAATGTTTAAGAAACATTTGGACAATGGGGCGGCACGGTGGCGCAGCGGTAGAGTTGCTGCCTTACAGCGAATGCAGCGCCGGAGACTCAGGTTCGATCCTGACTACGGGCGCGGTCTGTACGGAGTTTGTACGTTCTCCCCGTGACCTGCGTGGGTTTCCTCCCACACTCCAAAGACGTACAGGTATGTAGGTTAATTGACTGGGTAAATGTAAAAATTGTCCCTAGTGTGTGTAGGATAGTGTTAGTGTGCGGGGATCGCTGGGCGGCGCGGACTTGGTGGGCCGAAAAGGCCTGTTTCCGCGCTGTATCTGAAATATGAAATATGAAATAAGTACATGGATCGGGCAGGTTTGGTGGGATATGGACCAAATGCAGGCAGGTGGGACTAGTGTAGACGGGACATGTTGGCCGGCGTGGGCAAGTTGGGCCGAAGGGCCTGTTTCCACGCTGCGAGACTCTATGATTCTAAGGACACTGTTTAGGGAACAAAAAAGCTCACTATAAATCCTGGAAGATGTCTTCAAGGGATTTCAAAAAGATATTTGGAAGCATGAGAAGATATGAATACGCAGAATATTTGGAGAAAAGACTAGAAATCAGAAGGTAGACACATGCTGGTGCACAAAAAACACACAAAGTGCTGGAGTAACACAGCGGGTCAAACAGCATCTCTGGAAGACGTGAACAGATGACATTTTGGGTTCATCAGACTGACCCAAAATATCACCTATCCATGTCCTCCAGAGATGCTGTCCGATCCATTGAGTTACTCCAGCACTTTGTTATTTTTTAAATCACCAGGTTTGATTTTGGATGACATTCAAACAAAGTTTCTACAATTGAATAATCAGATGGTACTCAATGTGTGAATCCATTCAAGCTTGAATACATAAAGGCTGATTTGACATTCGGTTACTTTAAAGATACCGGCTCTTTGGCCCACTATGTCCACGCTGACCATCGATCGCCCGTTCACACTAGTTTAATGTCATCTCATTTTCTTATCCATTCCCCACACACTAGGGGCAATTTACAGAGGGCCAATCAACCTACAAACTCACACGTCTTTGGGATGTGGGTAGAAATCAGGGCACCCGGAGGAAACCCACGCGGGGAGAACGTGCAAACTCCACACAGACAGCACCCGAAGTCAGGATCGAACCCGGGTCTCTGGCACTGCGGGGCAGCGGCCTTACCTGCTGCACCACCGCGCCAACGATGGCACGTTGACATGCAAGTATCAGCGCCTCAGGTGTTGCATTTACCTTCATTGCAACAGAAATTATGTTGGAATCATAGAAATGGAAGAACATATTTTAAAACGTCGAGTTAATTTTGTGCAAGGACAGACAGACAGACAGACAGAGAGACAGACAGACAGACAGACAGACAGACAGACAGACAGACAGACAGACAGACAGACAGACAGACAGACAGACAGACAGACAGATAGATAGATAGATAGATAGATAGATAGATAGATAGATAGATAGATAGATAGATAGATAGATGTCTTGACCCGAAACGTCACCCATTCCTTCTCTCCAGAGATACTGCCTGTCCCGCTGAGTTACTCCAGCATTTTGTGTCTATCTTTGATTTAAACCAGCATCTGCAGTTCTTTCCTACAGATAGATAGATAGAAAAATAAACAGACAGACAGACAGACAGAGAGAGAGAGAGAGAGAGAGAGAGAGAGAGAGAGAGAGAGAGAGAGAGAGAGAGAGAGAGAGAGATAGATAGATAGATAGATAGATAGATAGATAGATAGATAGATAGATAGATAGATAGATAGATACTTTATTGTCACCTATACCGTGAAGGTACAGTTCAATTCTTTGTTTTTCCACACACAGTACACAAAAGAGTAGCCACAAGTTGCAGACAAAGATAGGTATGTAAAGACGGGTAGTTGTCTTTGCAAAATATCAGTCGTCAACTTACTCTGTAAATCTGGATCCCAATGGGGCTCATCAAGTGGCCAAGCTTCCTGCTTATCCGTCTGTAATTCTGGATTAAACAGATTAGAATCGAACATTCCCGATCCTCTTGGTCATCATCATCAAAATCCGTGTGAGCATCTGACGGGTGGCAGAAAAAATAACCTGTTAGTGGAATCCCACATTGAGCCGAACACCGGAGGGAACTCGAGAAACCAGTGAGTGAGCAGTTAGAATTTAAAAATAAATTGACATCTTTCAGCCAATTTTCTTACGAAAGAAGCACGTTTCATAAGTGTTGAGAGAACCAGTGCTGAAGAAAGTACAGTTCATGTTAAGACATACCCTTCTTACATAGAAAAGTAGAAGGTACTATACGGTAATTCCGGCATAAGGCAATTGGAATTAAAAAATCAATTGAAAATTTTCAGCCGAATTTTTAAAAAAGCAGGTTTGATAAGTGTTGATACGACCAGTTAACATACACCCCTCTTACATTGAAAAGTGAAAGGTGCAATGAGGAAATAATACAGTCAAGGTACAATAACAACATTTAAAAGACATAGAGACATAGAAACATAGACAATAGGTGCAGGAGTAGGCCATTCGGTCCTTCGAGCCAGCACCGCCATTCAATATGATCATGGCTGATCATCCAGAATCAGTAGCCCGTTCCTGATTTCTCCCCGTATCCCTTGATTCCGTTAGGCCTAAGAGCTACACCCAACCTTTTGGACGGGCACAAGGGCGGAAAGGGTTAGTGGGGTGTGGGCTAAATGTGGGCACATGGGAGTAGTTTAGATTGGGCATCGTGGCCGGCATGGGCATGTTGGGCTGAAGGGTCTCTTTCCTTGCTGTGTGACTCTGTTATTCTTTGAGAAAGGGGAGCTCCACAGAATCACGGCACTTCAAGAGAAAAGTGGCCCCATAGAGGAAGTGTCCAAGTGGTGGGTCTGGAAACCGGAAGTGTCCTGAGCTAATTCTGGATTACCACCATCATCTATTGTACGATAGTGATGGCTCCCACTGACTGTCGCCGGAAGCTTGTGTCCTTTTCAGGACGGACGATGACAGCGATGTAACATTTGAAACATGGATGATGGACACAAGAGAAGAAGCAGAGAAAAGTCATCTTGTTTGAATTATATGGGCACAGGCCCTGAATCACTCCTTTAAACTCTCCAGCATTACTCCAGCAATTCTGAAGCCAAGAGTTCTTGGAAGCAGAGAGTGACCGAGAGATATAAACACTGTGATGAGAGGAAGCAGTCTGACTAATAGCCAATTATCATATCATATCATATCATATCATATATATACAGCGCGGAAACAGGCCTTTTCGGCCCACCAAGTCCGCGCCGCCCAGCGATCCCCGTACATTAACACTATCCTACACCCACTAGGGACAATTTTTTACATTTACCCAGCCAATTAACCTACAAACCTGTACGTCTTTGGAGTGTGGGAGGAAACCGAAGATCTCGGAGAAAACCCACGCAGGTCACGGGGAGAACGTACAAACTCCTTATAGTGCAGCACCCGTAGTCAGGATCGAACCTGAGTCTCCGGCGCTGCATTCGCTGTAAAGCAGCAACTCTACCGCTGCGCTACCGTTCCTAGTCATTGGGAGAACCCAAGTGCCAAGAATAATCCTGCCACATCCTGCTGCTGGTCAGATTTAAACGCGTTTTAACTGTTGCTGCTAAAGTTTAACTACCATTTGGCCCATCAAGTCTACTCCGCCATTCGTTCATGGCCGATCTATTTTCCCCTCTCAACCCATTCTCCTTCCTTCTCCCCGTACCCTTTGACCCCTGTACTAATCAAGAATCTATCTATCTCTGCTTTAAAAAATACCCGATGACTTGACCTCCACAGCCGTCTGTGGCAATGAATTCCACAGATTCATCACCCTCTGATTAATGAAATTCGTCCTCATCTGCATTCTAAAGGTCCGTCCTTTTATTTTTCCCTCTGGTTCTAGACTCTTCCACTACTGGGAACATCCTTTCCATGTCCATCCTATCTAGGTCTTTTATTTTTCGCCTAGATGAAAGGGGTCACACAGGTGGTCTTCACAACCCCTTGGTGAGTTTAGTTTAGTTTAGTTTAGAGATATAGTGCGGAAACAGGCCCTTCGGCCCACCGAGTCCGCGCCGACCAGCGATCCCCGCACACGAACGCTATCCTACACACACCAGGGACAATTTATAATTTTATCAAAGGCAATTAACCCACAGACCTGTGCGTCTTTGGAGTGTGGGAGGAGACCGGAACACCCGGAGAAAACCCGCCGCGCTGGTCACGGGGAGAACGTACAAACTCTGTACAGACAGCATCCGTGGTCGGGATCGAACCCGGGTCTCTGGTGCTGTGAGGCAGCAGCTCCACCACTGCGCCACCGTGTCGCCCAGTTACTGGAGAGTATCTCGTAGATGTCCCCTGGGTGCTGAATAAATTCAAAATGTATTTTGGAGTATGGGGAGAAGGCAGGAACGGGGTACTGATTGAGAATGATCAGCCATGATCACATTGAATGGCGGTGCTGGCTCGAAGGGCCAAATGGCCTCCTCCTGCACCTATTGTCTATATTGTCTAAAATATTTGCCCTGGACTACTTTTTGGTAATTGAGTGTGGCACGGAGTTGCTGCCTGACAACACCAGAGATGTACAGGGCTTGTAGGTTAATTGGCTTCGGTAAAAATTGTAAATTGTCTCTGGTGTGTAGGATAATGTTAGTGTCCGGGGATCGCTGGTCAGCGAGGACTCGATGGGCCGAAAGGCCTGTTCTCCGCACCGTATCTCCAAACTAAACTCATTGAGACGTTTACATGCAAGTTCTTTATTACCTCTATCTGCAATGGTAAAGGGATATTGAGGGTTACAGCTGTACTTGGTCATGTTATTCCTGCATCCTCCTGCATTGATTCCAGTCCTCCACTGACCCGTCACCTCCTGCAGGCTGCCAGCATCTGTAACAGCAGAAGGATGTTAAACGTGTCCTGAACAATAGACTCCATTCTTTAGATGGGCACAAAATGCTGGAGTAACTCAGCAGGACAGGCAGCATCTCTGGAGAGAAGGAAAGGGTGACGTTTCGAGTTGAAACCCTTCTTCAGACTCTCCAGAGATGCTGCCTGACCCGCTGAGTTACTCCAGCCCTTTGTGTCTATCTTTGGTTTAAACCAAAGATACTAGAGGAACAAGATAGACCACTCGACCCTAAAAACCGTGGTATGTCACGGCGCCATTTTAGTAGGCAGAAACTTGCAGAAACATACAGAAAGAAAAATGATTAAAAAAATTGAATTGATACATGAGATATATTCTGCATTTTAATGGTATCATCACACATACTGTTCCCCCAAAACACTGATTACAGAGGACATAGGTTTAAGGTGAGGACGGGAAAGATTTAATAGGAACATGAGTTGTAACTTTTTCACACAGAGGGTGGTGGGATTATGGAACAAGCTGCCGGAGGAGGTAGTTGAGGCAGGTAGTATCGCAAGGTTCAAGAAATATTTGGACAGGTACATGGATAGTAACAGGTTTCGAAGGATATTGGCCAAACGCAGGCAAGTGGGACTTGTGTAAATGGTCGGTGTGGATAAGTCTCCAAAGACATACAGGTTTGTAGATTAATTGGTTGGTATGAATGTCAATTGTCCCGCCTGTGTGTAGGATTGTGTTAGTGTGCGGGGATCGCTGGTCGGCGCGGTCTCGGTGGGTCGAAGGGCCTGTTTCCGCGCTGTATCTCTAAACTAAACAAAAAGTTAGGAAGAAGGGCCTGTTTCCACACTCTATGACGCTGTGACTCTGTATCCAGCATCTCGTGATGGTTTTGATTTTCTTCAATTTTATTAATAAAGTCCAAGGAACAATGTCTCCCCCCCCCTTCCCTGCCACGTTGATCAAAAATACATTTACCTGCACCTCCGTCACCATCAAAGTCAGGGCCCAGGGTCAGAACTGTGATATTTGCAAACTTTCTGTAGAAGTCATCAAACTTCATCCTATGATATAAGTGAAGTGACGTTGTTTGCTGGAAGATGTAACAGCTTCAGTGCAACAAGGTGTAATTATTAAATAATATGAACTTGATTATCCGAAACGTCCTACCAGAATTCACCATCGTCCTTCTTGGTAAATCCAAATGATTCTTTGGTCCAGATGGGGATTTGATTCCACAGGGGGGAGCTTTGGAAAAAGATCCACATTATAACAATTCACACTTTCAGCTTTAGTTTAGTTCAGAGAATCACGGTGCAGAAACAGGCCCTTCGGCCCACCGAATCCATGCCGACCAGCCATCCCCACACACTAACACTATCCTACACACACCAGGGCCAATTTACATTTATACCAAACCAATTAACCTACAAACATGGACGTCTTTCAAGTGCGGGAGGAAGCCAAAGATCTCGGAGAAAACCTAAGCAAGTCACGGGGAGAACGTACAAACTCTGTACAGACAGCACCCGTAGTCGTGATCGAGTTAATAAAACTTGATTCAAACAACACAGTTTAAAACTTAGTTTTAACCATCTGGTTAAACAAAGACTAACACTCATGCAAGAACCATTCCTACACTCCGGGACAGGCATTAGGATGTTTGAGAAAGATATCTTCTCAGCCAGCCCATGCCTGATCGCCTTAAGCATTACCTCCCCGGCCTTTCCTGTGTGCTGTGTTTCCCGAAACGGTGCATTAAATTTAAATTCAATATAACTCCCTGAAAGTTGCAACACAAGTAGAGAGAGCTATAAAGAAGGCATACGGGATACTTGCCTTCATACGTTCATACGTTTTAGGAGCAGATTTAGGCCATTCAGCCCATCTAATCTATTCCGCCATTCAATCATGGCTGATCTATCTTTCCCTCTCAACCCCGTTCTCCTGCCTTCTCCCCATAACCCCTGACACCCATACTAATCAATAACCTGTCAATCTCCATCAATATTTTTTAAGGCAGAGATAGATAGATTCTTAATTAGTACGGGTGTCAGTGGTTATGGGGAGAAGGCAGGAGAATGGGGTTAGAAAGGAGAGATAGATCAGCCATGATTGAATGGCGTAGTAGACTTGATGGGCCGAATGGCCTAATTCCTCTCCTCTCATTTTCCTTGCGTCGCCCAAGGATTTCCTGGAGGGAAGGAAATATGATCCAAATGGGAAGGGCTAATTAGCAGCATGAGTTAACTCCTCAAGCTATAAATACATACTCGGTTGTCCTCCACCTAATACCGGCACGGTGGCGCAGCGGTAGAGTTGCTGCCAGAGACCCGGGTTCGATCCCGACTACGCGCGCTGTCTGTACGGAGTTTGTACGTTCTCCCCGTGACCGCGTGGGTTTTCTCCGGGTGCTCCGGTTTCCTCCCACACCACACACTAACACTATCCTACACACACACACACACACTCGGGACAATTTACATTTATACCAAGCCAATTAACCGACAAACCTGTACAGGTTTGTCGGTTAATTGGCTTGGTATAAATGTAAATTGTCCCTAGTGTGTGTGTAGGATAGTGTCAGTGTGCGGGGACCGCTGGTCGCTGTGGGCTCGGTGGGCCGAAAGGCCGGTTTCTGTGCTGTATCTCGAAACTAAACCCAGGGAATGAAACATAGGATCATGTTTACTGACGATGGGGCCAAATTCATTCATCTTTTTTTTTTAAACCCTCACCTGTATCAAAATATTACCTGGTTTTGTGCTGTACTGCACTATGTTCTATATTGGTCTATATTGTCCCTGCCGGGTTTAAATGGAGTTTACTGAGCGCTGATGCTAATGACGCGAATATATCATATCATATCATCATCATATCATATATATACAGCCGGAAACAGGCCTTTTCAGCCAACCAAGTCCGTGCCGCCCAGTGATCCCCATACATTAACACTATCCTACACCCACTAGGGACAATTTTTACATTTACCCAGCCAATTAACCTAGATACTTGTACGTCTTTGGAGGAATGGGCATATAAATGGGCATCGAGGAAGAAACATCTCCAACTCTCTACAGAAACCAATTTCCAGAAGGTGAGTTGATGACTTTTGCTCTAATATTGTACAAGGTGACAATTCCAACAAGGACCATACTTACTCATCGCTCCAATCCCCAGTCCATTCCATCTTTTTCCCTGATCCCCAGGGATTGAGGATCCGAACAAGGGGGACCCTCCCTCTTGGAGTGGTCAGCTAATGGGAATATTTTATAATATAAAAATAGAGGGTCAGAACATTTACTGTTGAGTTCATCATATGAATATCTAAAGTGGAGGGCAGGCATCAAAGGAGCATCATCAGTTTAGTTTATTGGTTTGGGAACAGCTCTGCCCAGGACAGGATGGCCCTGCAGAGAGTAGTGCGTTCGGCAGAACGCACCATGGGAACTACACTCGCCCCCCCCTGCAGGACCTATACATCAGGAGGTGCAGATCCAGAGCCAGCAACATTATGGGGGACCCCTACCACCCCAGCAACGGACTGTTCCAGCTGCTACGGTCAGGCAAACGCCTCCGCTGTCACGCTGTGAAAACAGAGAGGATGAGACGGAGTTTCTTCCCACAGGCCATCAGGACTGTTAACTCTCATATCACCAGGGACTAATTTAATTTACTGTATTAATTTAATTTTTGTAATAATTTTTTTTTTCTATTCTGTTTTGTAGTTTTGCACAATCCGCAGGCGTTGCCACTTTCATGTCACTGCACATCTTGTATATGTATGTGACAAATAAACTTGACTTGACTTGTCACGTGTACCGGGGTAAAGTGAAAAGCTTTTGTTGCGTGCTATCCAGTCAGTGGAAAGATCACACATGATTACAATCAAGCCGTTTACAGTGTATGGGTAAATGATAAGGGAATAACGTTTAGTGCAAGGTAAAGCCAGCCAAGACCGACCAAGGATAGTCCGAGGGTCACCAATGAGGTAGATAGTAGTTCAGCACTGCTCTCTGGTTGTGGTGGGATGGTTCAGTTGCCTGATAACAGCTGGGAAGAAACTGTCCCTGAATCTGGAGGTGTGCGTTTTCACACTTCTGTACCTTTCGCCCGATGGGAGAGGGGAGAAGAGGGAGTGGCCGGGGGTGCGGCTGGTCCTTGCTTATGCTGCTGGCCTTGCCGAGGCAGCGTGAGATGCGAGTGGAGTCAATGGAAGGGAGGTTGGTTAGGTGGTGCTCTGGGCACCGTGCACCAAAGGGAAAATATGTTAGAGTTTATTTGCCGATATATACGGAGTAATTCAAAAATTAAGATTTAAATTTAGAGATACAGCGCAGAAACAGGCCCTTCGGCCCACCGGGTCCGCGCCGCCCAGCGATCCCCGCACACTAACACTATCTGACACCCACTAGGGACAATTTTTACATTTGCCCAGCCAATTAACCTACAAACCTGTACGTCTTTGGAGTGTGGGAGGAAACCGAAGATCTCGGAGAAAACCCACGCAGATCACGGGGAGAACGTACAAACTCCGTACAGACAGCACCCGTAGTCAGGATCGAACCTGAGTCTCCGGCGCTGCATTCGCTGTAAGGCAGTAACTCTACCGCTGCGCCACATTCCAAATAGATGTGTTGGCCAAGTCAGAGGCCCGCAGAAAATAACGTCAGCATGTGTGGAAACATTCATCACCTGGGAATGCTCGTTAATGCCATGATAGTTAGTTAGTGCTATGGTTCATGCTTACATTATTATTATTCTGACTTTACACTGACACCTCCTGAGCTGTATCTCTAAGCTTTCTTCCCGAAAAGCACAAGGTTTTCTGCAACAAACGGCAAAATGTGAGAAGCAAAGATGCTGCCTGATCCGCTGAGTTTCTCCACACTCCCAATCTCATTGTAGTTGAGTTGGGATTCTCCAATGCTTCAAGTCCCCATCACCACCAATTAAACTAACCCGCAAAGTTAGATTGTATGCCTCCAGATTCAGGGACAGTTTCTTCCCAGCCGTTATCAGGCAACCCTCACCAGCTAGAGCGTGGTCCTGACCGCCCATCTACCTCATTTGAGTCTTTTGAACTGCTAAGTTTAGGTGCAGTGAAAAGCTTTTTGCTGCGCGCTAACCAGTCAGCGGAAAGACAATACATGATTAGAATCGAGCCATTTACAGTGTACAGATGCGTGATAAGGGAATAACGTTTAGGGAAAGAAAGAAATTATGCTGTAGGAGTAGAGATTTAATAGTGTGGAGCAATTGTAATGTGTGATAGTAGATCTGCCTCTGTGGCTAGCAGGCAAATAGTTGCCTGGGTTGGGCGCCATCTTCATCAGACCTCATCGAACTAATGTGTGGTTGTCAAATGCTACTTGGATATTGTCAGAGAAAGGTGTCTGCATCTGAAATGTGTATAAAATCATGAGAGGAACAGATCGGATAGATGCACACTCTCTTGCCCAGAGTAGGGGAATCGAGGACCAGAGGACATAGGTTCAAGGTGAAGGGAGAAAGATTTAATGGGAATCTGAGGGGTAACTTTTTCACACAAAGGGTGGTGGGTGTATGAAACAAGCTGCCAGAGGAGGTGGTTGAGGCAGGAATGATCCCAATGTTTAAGGAACAGTTAGGCAGGTACATGGATAGAACGGGTTTGGAGGGATATGGACCAAACACAGGCAGGTGGGACTTGTGTAGCTGGGACAGGTTGGCCGGTGTAGCTGGACAAGTTGGGCCGAAGGGCCTGTTTCCACACTGTATCACTCGATGACTCTATGACTCTATGACTCTCTCTGCTCTGAGAAAGGGTGAGGGAAATAAAAGGGAGGAGACCTGAAATCTTGTTAAAGAAAATTGCAAAGAGTTCTTTATTGTTAGCAGCTTACCTTTCTTACTGCAGTTACCCCATAGGCATGGCCAGCGATTAAACCATCTTGAGTTCCAGACTTTTCATCTCCCTAAAACACAGCAGTCAAAGAAAGTTGAAGGTCGTAAATGACTTGAAGAATTTTGCCATTAGACTTTGTATATACAGCGCGGAAACAGGTGCGTTGGTTCACCGAGTCGGCGTCGACCAGCGATCACCCTGTACACTAACACTATCATACACACTAACGACAATTATTTACAACTTTATCGAACCATTCCAAACCTGTATGTGTTTAGAACGCAGGAGGAAACCAGAGCACCCGGAGAGAACCCACGTGATCATGCGGCAAACGTACAAACTCTGTACAGACAGCACCCATAGTCAGGATCGTACCCAGGCCTCTGGCGCTATACGGCAGCAACTCTACCGCTGCGCCACCGTGCCGCCCATCAATTCCTTCTCGTGGTGTTCTCTTTCATTGTTTATGATATGGGAGCGTTGGTTGTAAGGCCAGCAGTTATTCGGCATCCCAAATTCCCTGGAAAATATGCCACTGACATACCAGCTGGGCTACTGTGGTCTCTCAGAGGCAAGTACCCTCACAGTGATTGAGAGATACAGCATGGAAACAGCCCCTTCAGCCCATCGAGTCCAGGCCAACCATTAACCACCCATTTACACTAGTTCTATGTTATCCCATCTTTCTCATCCTCTCCCTACACGCCAGGGACAATTTACAGGGGGGCAAATTAACCTACAAATCCGCACGTCTTTGGGATGAGGGAGGAGCCAAACTCCACACGGACAACACCTGAGGTCAGGATCGAACACGGATCTCTGGCGCTGCGAGGCAGCGGCTCTACCAGCTGTGCCATCGTGCCGCCCTTGTGATGTGAAATAGAGTTCCCGGAATTAGACTCACTGATGTTGGAGGAGGAAGGATGCGTGAAGAGTGTTTCAGGTAATGGATAGTTCATTGTTGATAGTTACAGTGTGTTTAGTTTAGTATAGTATAGTATAGTATAGTATAGTATAGTATAGTATAGTATAGTATAGTATAGTATAGTATAGTTTAGTTTAGTCTAGTCTAGTTTAGTTTCGTATAGGTTAGTATAGTTTAGTTTGGTTTAGTATAGTATAGTATAGTATAGTACAGTATAGTATAGTATAGTATAGTATAGTATAGTATAGTATAGTATAGTATAGTATAGTATAGTATAGTATAGTATAGTATAGTATAGTATAGTATAGTTTAGTCTAGTTTCGTATAGGTTAGTATAGTTTAGTATAGTATAGTATAGTATAGTATAGTATAGTATAGTATAGTATAGTATAGTATAGTATAGTATAGTATAGTATAGTTTAGTCTAGTTCCGTATAGGTTAGTATAGTTTAGTATAGTATAGTATAGTATAGTATAGTATAGTATAGTATAGTATAGTATAGTATAGTATAGTATAGTATAGTATAGTATAGTATAGTTTAGTCTAGTTTCGTATAGGTTAGTATAGTTTAGTATAGTATAGTATAGTATAGTATAGTATAGTATAGTATAGTATAGTATAGTATAGTATAATATAGTATAGTACAGTTTAGTTTAATTTAGTTTAGTTTAATATAGTATAGTATAGTATAATATAGTATAGTACAGTATAGTATAGTATAGTATAGTATAGTATAGTATAGTATAGTATAGTATAGTACAGTACAGTTTAGTTTAGTTTAGTTTAGTTTAGTTTAGTTTAGTTTAGTTTAGTTTAGTTTAGTTTCGTTGAGAGATTGAGCCAAAATTCAGCAGAGAATCTTGCTTCACATCACAGGTGAAATTTTTATACAATACTCTGGCAATCATGTACCTGGACATTGTGAATGGCGAGATTGTAATCATGTATTGTCTTTCCGCTAACTGGATAGCAAGTAACAGCTTTTCACTGTACCTCGGTACACGTGACAATAAATTAACTGAAACCATTGCCACACTGACCTTTCTGTCCTGGGCCTCCTCCACTGTCAGAGCGAGGCCTAATGCAAATTGGAGGAGCAGCCCCTCATATTTCGCTTGGACAGCTTACACCCCAGCGGTATGACTACTGATTACTCTAACGTCAAGTGACCCTTGCTTTCCCTCTCTCTCCGCCCCTCCCCCACCCATAGTTCTCCGACTAATTTCACTGTCGTTCTGATTAATTTTACTGATTGTCACCTTCCCCACAGCTAACAATGAATCACTCAATATTCCCTTGATCGTCGTCTGATCTGTTATTTTCACACATTACCCTTCAATATCTCCATGTCTCCCTCTCCCCTGACTCTCAGTCTGAAGAAGGGTCTTGACCTTAAACGTCACCCATTCCTTCTCTCCAGAGATGCTGCCTGTCCCACTGAGTTACTCCAGCATTTTGTGAAAGGACTATTTTTAGTTTAGCTCATTGTCACGTGTGCCGAGGTACAGTGAAAAGCTGAAGACAATCGAGGAAGTTATCCGTGGCAAATGTGTGTGTGTGTGTGTGTGTGTGTGTGTGTGTGTGTGTGTGTGTGTGTGTGTGTGTGTGTGTGTGCGAGCGTGCGTGCGTGTGTGTGTGCGAGCGAGCGTGCGCGTGTGTGTGTGTGTGTGCCTGTGTGCGTGCGTGTGTGTGTGTGTGCGTGTGTGCGTGTGTGTGTGTGTGCGTGTGTGTGTGTAAGATTGATACTAAAACCTCCTGCATTGTCTGCAGTGGTTCGAGGTGGCTCGGGTTCGATCTGCCCTACCTTGCCAGTTCCACAGGTCATCAGCGCATTCTTCCTGGAGGCAGCGGCGAGGTGGTCGTACAGCTCCTCGTACCGGTCAGCGTACTCCGAGAACCTGTAAATCTCCCCCACGCCGCCGGTCAGGTCAGTCAGTGCGTCCAGCGTCCACCCTCCCTCAATCGCTTTGTAGGAGCCGTGCAACCTGCCGTCGCAGGGGGAGGCAAGCAACAGTGCAATCATTGAGTGGCTGGCATAGTGGGCGGGCATCGCGGGTCTGCACTGACTCGGTGGGCCGAAGGGCCAGTTCCCGCGCTGCATCTCTAAACTAAACTAAACTAAACTAAAAAACTGGGGTTTGAAAATGGCCCCCAATCTTGCGACTCTGTACATTGTTTCAGTGTAATACTACTATTCACGTATAAGGTCATAAATTCTAGGAGTAGAATTAGGCCATTCGGCCCATCAAGTCTACTCTGCCATCTAATCATGGCTGGTCTATCTCTCCCTCTCAACCCCATTCCCCTGCCTTCTCCCCATAAACCATGACACCCGCACTAATCAAGAATCTACCTGCATCTACCTCTGCCTTAAAAATATCCATTGACACGTGTCTGAGAAACATTTATCTGAGAAATGTGATTACACTGTTTTTTGAGATGCTTATCTCAACAGGCCCTTCGGCCCACCGGGTCCGTGCCGACCAGCGATCCCCGCACATTAACACTATCCTACACACACTCGGGACAATTGTTACATTTATACCAGGCCAATTAACCTACAAACAATAGACAATCGACAATAGGTGCAGGAGTAGGCCATTCGGCCCCTCGAGCCAGCACCGCCATTCAATGTGATCATGGCTGATCATTCTCAATCAGTACCCCGTTCCTGCCTTCTCCCCATACCCCCTGACTTCGCTATCCTTAAGAGCTCTATCTAGCTCTCTCTTGAATGCATTCACAGAATTGGCCTCCACTGCCTTCTGAGGCAGAGAATTCCACAGATTCACAACTCTCTGACTGATAAAGTTTTTCCTCATCTCCGTTCTAAATGGCCTACCCCTTATTCTTAAACTGTGGGCCCTTGTTCTGGACTCCCCCAACATTGGGAACATGTTTCCTGCCTCTAACGTGTCCAACCCCTTAATAATCTTATACGTTTCTATAAGATCCCCTCTCATCCTTCTAAATTCCAGTGTATACAAGCCTAGTCGCTCCAGTCTTTCAACATATGACAGTCCCGCCATTCCGGGAATTAACCTAGTAAACCTACGCTGCACGCCCTCAATAGCAAGAATATCGTTCCTCAAATTTGGAGACCAAAACTGCACACAGTACTCCAGGTGCGGTCTCACTGTACGTCTTTGGAGTGTGGGAGGAAACCGAAGATCTCTGAGAAAGTCCGCGCAGGTCACAGGGGAAAACGTACAAACTCTGTACAGACAGCGCCCGTAGTCGGGATCGAATCGGGGTCTCTGGCGCTGTGAGGCAGCAACTCTGCCGCTGTGCCGCCCATTTGTTGAGCATTATTTTCCAGATTCTGGTATAAATATGGATGTGACACAGAATGTCAGCTTTTCTGCAGCAGCAGGCCACGACGATTCTGCAACTTTTAAGTTTTTTTACCAGTGTAGCACGATGCCTGACTATTAGATGAAAAGATGCACTTACTTTGCAAAAGCCTTTTCAAAGAGAGACGGCCAAAATTCATTACTAGCTTCTGATCTGGCGTAAATAAGTTGTCCAATCCTTGTTGGCAAATAATCGTCCACCAAAATTTCTACCCACTTTCCAAATTGCCAGAATCGGAAGCGAAAGATTCCACAGTATGGGGAACTGCCGGTGATAAATTGACCTGTAAGTAAGATAGACACAAAACGCTGGAGTGACGCAGCGGGACAGGCAGCATCTCTGGAGAGAAGGAATGGGTGACGTTTTGGCTCGAGACCCTTCTTCAGACTGATGTCAGGGGAGTGGGCGGGACAGAGATAGAATGTAGTCAGAGACAGTAAGACTGGTGGGAGAACTGGGAAGTGGGAGAACTGGGAAGCGGGAGGGGATGGAGAGAGAGGGAATGCAAGGGCTACTTGAAGTTAGAGAAGTCAATGTTCATACCGCTGGGGTGAACCCTTGACCTGTAAGTATTTTGTTAGACTCATTACTTCTCTACATTTGAAAACAGATGGTCAAAGAACAAAGCAATTAGGGTTAGCATTCGTAATGTCATAAAGTCGTAAGGTCATAAGTGATAGGAGTAGAATTAGGCCATTCAGCCCATCAAGTCTACACCGCCTTTCATCATGGCTGATCTATCTCTCCCTCCTAACCCCATTCTCCTGCCTTCTCCCCATAATCTCTGACACCCGCACTAATCAAAAATCTATCTATCTCTGCCTTTAAAAATAAATCCACCGACTTTGGCCTCCACAGCCGTCTGTGGCAAAGAATTCCACAGATTCACCACCTTCTGACTAAAGAAATGTCTCCTCATCTCCTTCATAAAAGAACGTCCTCTAATTCTAATTCTAACATGTAAAAAGGAACTGCAGATGCTCGATGATGGGCCAAATGGCCTAATTCTACTCCTATCACTTCTGACCTTATGAACTACCACCCTGATATATATATATAAGCTCAAAATATTTCTGTACTAACGTGAATTAGTTTTAGTTTAGTTTAGAGATACAGTGCGGAATCAGGCCCTTCGGCCCACTGAGACCACACCGACCAGCGATTCCCGCACATTAACACTATCCTCCGCACACGAGGGACAATTTACATTTATACCAGCCACAAACCTACAAACCTGCACGCCTTTGGAGTGTGGGAGGAAACCGAGAATCTCGGAGAAAACCCACGCAGGTCACGGAGCGAACGTACAAACTCCGTACAGACAGCGCCCGTAGTCAGGATCGAACCTGAGTCTCCGGTGCTGTAAGCGTTATTAGGCAGCAACTCTACCACTGTGTCACTGTGCTACATGTAGCGACTCTTTGCATACCTTGTGTATCTCACATGTGGTAATAAAGTACAATTCATTCGTTCATTGATCTACTGAGTTACCCCAGCACTTTATGTTTTTTTAAAATATATATATAAACTAATACACAAACTACAGTGTACAAACTATGAACAGGGTACTGATTTTGGATGATCAGCCATGATCATATTGAATGGCGGTGCTGGCTCAAAGGGCCGAATGGCCTACTCTATTTTCTATGTTTCTATATAGATATATTTTATTGGTTTTCATATTCAGACATTCATCCTTTAGCTGCATGTTTATCATTTATTCAGACTTGTCTATCTAAAACCTTCACACAAGTCCACACACGTGGAAGTAAGCCTAAGGGATTTAGTGATGCGTTAAGATATTAATTAACAGTGCCCGACAGGTAGAATCACACCTGCGTCTTAGCTGAATGTTGTAATAATTAGCAGGTGGCTGAGAAATGATAAACAGGGGGCAAGTATTTCAGAGTCGTGGTAACGAAAGAATCCTCCTACTGTTGCCTTGATTAGATTCCTGATTGAATAACACCAGAATGCTTCTGCTCACTTGATCAAGGCTCGTGGGGACTGATTACTACAGAAAATGCGGCGCGGTGGCGCAGTGGTAGAGTTGCTGCCGAACAGCGCTCACGGCGCCAGAGACCCTGGTTCAATCCCGGCTACAGGTGCTGTCTGTACGGAGTTTGTATGTGCTCCCCTTGACCTGTGTGGCTTTTCTCTGAGATCTTCGGTTTCCTCCCACACTCCAAAGACGTGCAGGTTTGCAGGTTAATTGGCTCGGTGTATGTGTAAATTGTCCCTAGTGTGTGTAGGATGGGTGTTAATGTGCGGGGATCGCTGGTTGGTCAAAACTGGGTCTCTGGCGCAATGAGGTGGCGGCTCTCCCAGCTGCGCCACTGTGTCGCCCTGTAACCACCTTTGTAACCATGTCTCTTTCTTGAAGGATTGCCCACGTGAAAATGTTGCAACATCGCTTAATACTTATTGAATTTGTCTTCAATTATAATGATTAATAATTTGCATTTTATTTGTCTGGCGATAAAATTGAAAATTATACCAATGTACAATGCATCTATCTGCCAGTGAAAAAGAAATTGCACATGCATTGTGATTTAAAACTATTTTGGACAGGTTTTAAAATTTGTCATTCCATTCCACTTATTTATTTTACCTTATTTAAACAGCAAGATAATGTTTGCAGATGTAACCATGTTATCTGCTGTTGCGCAGAATTAAACAGTATAAATATTTCATCAGGAGTAATCTGCCAGTGAAATGGGATAACAATCCTTCTGTTACAATGCTGCTGGCTCATGTCCAAGAATTCTGGTGTCCATTCATGGGCTCATGGGCCAAGAAAATGCATTCACTGTGTAGGAAGGAACTGCAGATGCTGGTTTAAACCGAAGATTGCTATTGAGGGCGTGCAGCGTAGGTTTACTAGGTTAATTCCCGGAATGGCGGGACTATCATATGTTGAAAGACTGGAGCGACTAGGCTTGTGTACACTGGAATTTAGAAGGATGTGAGGAGATCTTATCGAAACGTATAAGATTATTAAGGGGTTGGACATGTTAGAGGTAGGAAACATGTTCCCAATGTTGGGGGAGTCCAGAACAAGGGACCACAGTTTAAGAATAAGGGGTAGGCCATTTAGAACTGAGATTAGGAAAAACCTTTTCAGTCAGAGAGTTGTGAATCTGTGGAATTCTCTGCCTCAGAAGGCAGTGGAGGCCAATTCTCTGAATGCATTCAAGAGAGAGCTAGATAGAGCTCTTAAGGATAGCGGAGTCAGGGGGTATGGGGAGAAGGCAGGAACGGGGTCCTGATTGAGAATGATCAGCCATGATCACATTGAATGGTGGTGCTGGCTCGAAGGGCCGAATGGCCTCCTCCTGCACCTATTGTCTATTGTCTATAACAGTAAAACAAGGCTTATCTATCTAAGATAGACACAAAAATCTGGAGGAGAGGGTGCTGCACCAACGCAGGAGAGGTTTGGGCCCAACTTGGTCTAGTAATAAACTAAAAGTCTCTGTTCTAAAAATACCAATTCATACCTGATGGAATAACTCGCTCTGTTAATCTTCTGTAGTTGGCGATCGTGGCCACTGACGCCCAAAACCAGCAGTCTCCCAGCTCACCCTGCACTATGTCGCTTTTGCTAACTCCGTCTGTCATGAAGAAAGGATTTTCATGTAGGTCCTGGAGCGAAGAAATATGCAACTACTGTAAATAAATCACCGCTCCACTCTTCCGCAATTCCAGCAACACGAATGAACCATCAACAACCTTCCATTTATAAGTGCTATAACAACATTTAAAAGACATATGGATAGGTACATGAATAAGGGGTGGCAAAGGACTCTGGTTCAAACCTGGTTGAAAGTTCAAAGGGCAGCCACGGTGCGGCAGCGGTAGAGTCGCTGCCTCACAGCTCCAGAGTCCCAGGTTCGATCCTGGCTGCGGATGCTGTCCGTACGAAGTCTGTACGTTCTCCCCATGACCGCCCGGGTTTTCTCCGGGTGCTTCAGTTTCCTCCCACACTCCAAAGGCGTGCAGGTTTGTAGATTAATTGGCTTTGGTAAAAATTGTGAATTGTCCCAAGTGTGGGGATAGTCCGGTCGCTGGTCAGCACGGATTGGGTGGGCCAAAAGGCCTGTTTCCGTGCCGTATATCTCCACATCACGAAGTACAGATCAAGTCAATGGTGGGCAATCTGGTGTGTGAGTTGGACTGGGCTACATGCCGTGAAGAAAACCCAAGGTAGACCCAAAATGCTGGAGTAACTCAGCGGGTCAGGCAGCATCTACGGGAGAGAAGGAATGGGTGACGTTTCGGATAGAGACCCTTCTTCAAACTGAAGTCTGAAGAAGGGTCTCGACCCAAAACGTCACCCATTCCTTCTCTCCCGAGATGCTGCCTGACCCGCTGAGTTACTCCAGCATTTTGTGTCTACCTTCGATTTAAACCGGCCTCCGCAGTTCTTTCCTGCACATGAAGAAAACCCATATGTTCTCAGCCATTCCATTGTGTCATAGAGTCTTAGAGTCACACAGCGTGGAAACAGGTCCTTCATCCCGATTAGTAATTTAAAACTCCAGAATATTTTATCACGGTTGTTCATCGTGGCAGTAACAAACCTTATCCGTGACTAATCAATATCAGGCCATTATATAATTACCAAAGTGCGGATCCATTTGATTCCTGCTGGGGCCTCATGCTCATAGGTCAGTGAGGACGGCTCAGGACGAAATTCAGGGTCTTGCCAAAGCTCTCCGGTTTTCTCAAGTTCCTTTACAATATTCTCATAGTTCTGAATAAAATAAGAAAAAGGCGTCTAATGGTTACAAAGGAATGTTACATTCGTAGTTATTAGCAAACTGCGGCGGATTGGAGCAGTGCTTTACAATACAATACAATATACCTTTATTGTCATTGTGCAGGGATACAACGAGATTGGGAATGCGCCTCCCATACGATGCAATAAATGAATTAGCTAGTCAGTATTAATTTAAACAACCCAATGAAACAAATTAGAACAGTTTTAAAACAGAATAAAGTGCAAGTAGATCTGTGCCAGTTCACTGTGCGATTTAGATTTTTTAGATTTAGATTTTATTAGATTTAGATTTGACCATCCGGCTCAGCAGGACCGGTTCATAGCAGCTATGGCCCTGGGGATGAAGCTGTTCCTGAGTCTGGAGGTGCGGGCGTAGAAGGCCTTGTATCATCTGCCCGATGGTAGAAGTTCGAACAGACTGTTCGAACATAGGGCAATCCGTATGCTCACCGGCTAGCATCATCATTTCGGACATGAGGACGGAAGGCAGTCGGCCTCCAAGATCCGGTAGGTGCAGAAGTCTTGCAGCACCACCATGCTTATTAAACCCGAAGATTCGCAGTAACACTTTCTTCATGGCCTCATACTTGCTTTCCGCAGGTGGATTAACGATGAACCGCATCACGCGCGTGGTCGTCTCCGACGATAGAGCGCTGACGAGGTAGTAGTACATCGTGGAGTCGTCCGATATCTTCTTTATATGAAATTGAGCTTCGGTGTGGATAAACCAAGATTGCGGTGCGTGCGTCCAAAACAACGGAAGGTGAACGCTTGACGCGCTTAACTCCGGTGTGCCCGGCGCGGCCATCGACAACGAGGCGTCGGGTTCCTGCATAGTCGGTGATCGTCCAGATCACGTCGGGGTCACCAATATGGCGAGTCCGAAAACTTGTTGGTTGTAGAAGAGGTTTATTGCAGCCGCAATATTCGAATACAGAGTTAAACAACAAGGTAAAGGACAACCATCAAAAACTTACTGTCTTCTTCGAAGACTTCGCCGAACTGAACATTTCGGGCGCCAAAAGCGCACATGACCACGCTGGCCAATCAGCGGTGTCGCTCCCTGGACCAATCCCCATGGTCGCGTTCACACGTGACCTCGCTGGCCAATCCGAGGGTTCGACGACCTGGACCATTCTCTATGGTCGCTACACTACCTCTTTTTCCAGAACTGTGGCCCCTGGTTCTGAACTCCCCACAAACATTGGGAACATGTTTCCTGCCTTTAGCGTGTCCAACCCCTTAATAATCTTATGTGTTTCCAGTGTATACAAGCCCGGGCAACGTTTTGGCAGTAAGTTAAAATGATTACCGAGTCAATGTTTAGGTTGTCGTCTGTTTTCAGCATTTCGTTGACTTGGTTCATTAGTGCATCCACATCGTTGTTTCTTGGGCGTAGGTCCAACAGTGCTTTCACCTCCCCAGTGAGCAAGTTCCATTTCCCACTGTCTACGTTCGCTTCCGCCCCTCGCTCTGTTTCGTCTCCTTTCATCTCCTGCCCCCTCTTGCCTTCACTGCTGCTCTCGCTGGGCGCGTTAGCTTGCAAGAAATGGATCTGCGTTACCGTGGTGTGGGTACACGAGCAACTGCTCCCCATTCAGCGCTGAGTCCAACTTTGCACCGCGCAACGGACGCTGGAGAAACCTGTTATGTAGACCGTAATAAGATATCCAAGAAGGTCTTTGGTAAACTGTGATCAATTTCCCCTGTTGCTACGAGATGATGCGTACGCAGTGCCCGCATTCTGGGAGCGATGTTTCTTTTGTTCTGTGTTGTCCCCGACAAAAAAGGATGCTTTAAATATCTCGTCCCCAAAGTATCCTGTCATAAAGGGTCTTTTGACCTTGTTAAAGAAAACTTTGAAATGCACCACAAAGATTGGGCGGGGCACTCAAGACTTTATCGAAGATCGTCAATTTTTGTAAAATTTAAAAACAAAAACATTACAGGAATTGGCGGCACAGTGGTACAGCAGTGGAGTTGCTGCCTTACAGCGCTTACAGCGCCAGAGACCCCGGCCCCATCCTGACTACAATACAATACAATACAATACAATACAATACAATACAATACAATACAATACAATACAATACAATACAATACAATACAATATATCTTTATTGGCATTGTACAGGGGTACAACGAGATTGGGAATGCGCCTCCCATACGATGCAATAATTTAATTAGCTAGTCAGTATTAATTTAAACAACCCAATGAAACAAATTGTAACAGTTTTAAAACAGAACAAAGTGCAAGTAGATCTGTGCCGGATCACTGTGCGATGTGACCATCCGGCTCAGCAGGACCGGTTCATAGCAGCTATGGCCCTGGGGATGAAGATGTTCCTGAGTCTGGAGGTGCGGGCATAGAAGGCCTTGTATCGTCTGCCCGATGGTAGAAGTTCGAACAGACTGTTGCAGGGGTGTGAAGAGTCTTTGTGGATGCTGGTGGCTTTTCTGAGGCATCGTGTGTTGTAGATGCCCTCCAAGGCTGGTAGCTGTGTTCCGATGGTCCTCTGAGCTCCATGGACTACCCGCTGTCTGTACGTGACCGCATGGGTTTTCTCCAAGATCTTCGGTTTCCTCCCACACTCCAAAGACGTAATGGTGTGTAGGCAAATTGGCTTGGAATAAGTGTAAATTGCCCCTAGTGTGTGTGTAGGATAATGTTAGTGTGCAGGGATCGCTGGTCGGTGCGGACTCTGTGGGCCGAAGGGCCTGTTTCCGCGCTGTATCTCTAAACAAAAGGAGACTAAACAGTGCAAAAAGATATTCCGACATTCTTGGAGGCTACACATGCGTTCAATTCGTCATTACATAATGTTTTCACAATTTTACCCCCCCCCCACCTTTGCCACTCATGTGGCCCCTGGGGTGATATCCCTTGAGGGGCGTCTCCACCACACCCTGCCCCTCAACGTCCAGCAGAGGAAGGATCAGCACCCCTCCAGTTTTTTGAGTCTATCTTCTGCTTTTTGGTTCCTTGTGCCAAACGTGAACCCATCTAACTCTTTCAAATGCTCTGGTGTGAAATAGTCTTCCAACTCTTTTGCACAACTTAAATGAATAGAATCATAGGAACTTAGAAAGTAGGTGTAGAATTTGGCCATTCTGCCCTTCGAGCCAGCACCGCCAGTCAATACGATCATGGCTGATCATCCAGAATCAGTACCTTCTTCCTCCTTTTTCCCCATCTCCCTTTGTTCTGCTGCCATAAGAGCTATAACTCTCTCTTGAATACATGCAACTCTCTCTTGAATTGGCCTTCACCGCCTTCTGTGGCAGAGAATTCCACAGATTCACAACTCTGCGTTTTTCCACATCTCAGTCCTAAATGGCCTAACCCTTATTCTTAAACTGTGACCCATGGTTCTGGACTCCCCCAACATAGGGAACATTTTTCCTGCATCTAGCCTGCCCAAACTCTTAAGAATTTTATATGTTTCTTTAAGATCCCCTCTCATCCTTCTACATTCCAGTGAATATAAACCCAGTCGACCCATTCTTTCATCATATGACAGTCCCGCCACCCCAGCAATTAACCTGGTGAACCTACGCTGCACTGCCTCAATAGCAAGAATGTCCTTCCTGAAATTAGGAGACCAAACCTGCAGGGTGCACAATACTCCAGGTGCGGTCACACCAGGGCTCTGTACAACTGCAGTAGGATCTCCTTGCTCTTATCCTCAATGAAACGCCTTTGGTTTATTATGAGGTTACCCGATTAGGAAATGTGTAAGTATTAAATCTCAGAGCTGCACTCGATCATGGTATGACCCTCTCACGCTCCCTTGTGGCAATATTCGGTACAACACTTTTTCCTGATGGTCCAACCACTTGCAAGAGTCAAGAGTGTTTTATTGCCACATGTCCCAAAAAAATCGAACAATGAAATTCTCACTTGCAGCAACAGCACACCAGGTTTGTCAACACAGTACTCAAAAGATAATATAATGCACAGCGGAACAGGCAGCATCTCTGGAGAGAAGAAATGGGCGACATTTCGGTTTGAAACTCTTCTTCAGACTGGTTAGGGATAAGGGAAATGAGAGACATAGACGGTGACGTGGAGATATCAAGAACAACAAATGAAAGATATGCAAAAAAGTAACGATGATAAAGGAACCTGTTGACTGTACACAAAAATAATTCACCGTACTTGGTACATGTGACAGATAAAGTACCATATTACATGTTTTATATGTTGTTGCATTAAGGACATGTTCCTGTGTTGTTGCATTAAGGACATGTTCTATATGTTGTTGCATTTAGGACATGTTCCTGTGTCATTGCATTAAGGTCATGTTCTATATGTTGTTGCATTAAGGACATGTTCCTGAGTTTGTCCTCATTGCATTGAGGACATGTCCCTGTGTGGTTGCATTGAGGACATGTTCCTCTGTTGTTGCATTAAGGACATGTTCCTGTGTTGTTGCATTGAGGACATGTTCCTGAGTCATTGCATTAAGGACATGTCCCTGTGTCGTTGCATTGACATGTTCCTGTGTTGTAGCATTGAGGACATGTTCCTGTGTTATTGCATTAAGGACATGTTCCTGTGTCATTGCATTAAGGACATGTCCCTGTCTTGTTGCATTGAGGACATGTTCCTGAGTCATTGCATTGAGGACATGTTCCTGTGTTGTAGCATTAAGGACATGTCCCTGTGTCGTTGTATTGAGGACATGTCTTGTTGCATTGAGGACATGTCCATGTCTTGTTGCATTGAGGACATGTCCCTGTGTCGTTGCATTGAGGACATGTCCCTGCGATATTGCATTGAGGACACGTTCCTGAGTCGTTGCATTGGGAGTCGGGGGTGGCGCATTGGCTGGGTGCGATGTCAATCAGCGACGCGCTCCCAATGGGAGGTGCCGGAAGTCCCGCCTTCCGATATGCTGCATCCTGTGCCTGCTGCCTGGAGGTAATGGCGGCGGCGCCGCGGTGAGGCGTGATCTGGTCCGTGAGGCGGCCACGACGACCGGCGCTCAGGTGGGTGACGCGGTGCGGAGCGGAGCAGCGGGGCTCGGAGCCGGGTTTGTGAGCTGGTTGCACTCGGGCGGGGAGAGAGAGAGAGAGAGAGAGAGAGGGGGAGGGAGGCGAGAGTTTGTGACCGCGGCCTAGTCCGCGCCGCACAAAGTGCTGGAGGAACCCCGGCCCGGCAGCGAGCGTCTCGTTTAGTGTTAGAGACACAGCGCGAAAACAGGCCCATCGGCCCACCGAGCCCGCGCCGACCAGCGATCCCCGCACACTAACACCACCCTACACACACCAGGGACAGTTTACACCGAACCCTGCACGTCTTTGGAGTGTGTGGGGAAACCGGAGCGCCCGGAGAAAACCCACGCGGGTCACGGGGAGAACGTACAAACTCCGTACAGACAGCGTCCGTGGTCGGGATCGAACCCGGGGGACGGGGTCTCCGGCGCTGCCAAGGCGGCAACTTTACCCACGCACTGCATGGAAAGGAACTGCAGATGTTGGTTTAAACACAAAATGCAGGAGTAACTCAGCGGGACCGGCGGCATCTCTGGAGAGAAGGAAGGGGGGTGACGTTTCGGGTGCCTCTTCTGACTGTGGAGGGGAATGGACAGAGTCAAAGAGGGCTGGTCGCAGCCCTCCTTCAGACTGATGTCCATCCCCCTTCACAGACGCTGCCCGACTCGCTGAGTTCCTCCAGCACTGGTGTGTGTTCTGCTCAAGTTTCCGGCACTTCTGCAGCGCTTCATTGCCACTTGCACAGTGTAGTCCTGCGCGAGATAACCACTCATGAGGTGCTGGCGCAGTAATGAACCAGAAACACTTACCACCAGCACGGCTGGTTTGTAAACAATGCTCTCTCTCTCCCCCCACCCCCACCAATGTGTGGTGGGTTGTGTCACCCACCCACCAATCTCCACCCAAAAAATCATCCTGGCTACGAAACCCACCACAACCACTAGCCCTCTCACTGCCAAGTACCTGAAGGTCCCCACTAAAACACAATTATCAAAAATAACAGAAACATGCTCAAGGTACAGTAGTTCAATGGTACTTTTCTTTCAAAAATACACCTACAAAATGTATATCTCTCTGTCCATATTTATATATATATATATATAATATATGTGTGTGCATGTGTGTGTGTTTAATCACAAGGTTGATAGAAGTTGCCTTTGTAATTTCCAATTCAATATCCACTAAAAGATTAACAGAATTTATGTAGAAAACATGTGCAGGAGTGAATGGTCTTTATGGAGAGATGTTGCAGGTACAGAAGGCTGACGGGGCTATTTTTCAAAGTTGTTTAAATTTATATTGATTCCAGAATGGAGGCCAGATTTGTAATCTGTGCCCATAATGCCAACAGTTGAACTGGATGACAGGAAACGCAGATGCTGGAAACTTGAGCAGAACCTAAAGTTATGGAGGAACTTAACAGGTTAGGCTGTATCTGTGGAGGGAATGGACATCAGTCTGAAGAAGCATTTTGACCCTAAACATCAACTGTCCATTCCCTCTGCTGATGCTGCCTGACCTGCTATCCTCCAGCACTTGGTGTAAATATAAAAACACAGGATGTATGTAATGTATAAGATTTGCCATCTACATTCAAAATTATTGAAAGATGTATTTAAAACATGTGGGTTTAAAGGGCAGAAGAAAATGACAATGGTCTGGGAAATGTTATAGGAAAATCATTGGAGCTGGCAAGTGTCTGAGTCTTGATGGACTTTGTCTTTGGGTCTTAAAAGAAATGGATAGTGGAATAGTTGATGCATTGGTTTTAAATTCCCAATAAATTTATGGAAGGTATGACTAGATTGCACAATAGTGAATGTAACTCCTTTATTCAAAAAGGGACATAGGCAGAATGCCAGTTGAGTTCACATCTGTCAAAGAGAAATTATTGCAGAGCGCACCAAAATTCAAGGTAATCGAGCAAAGCCATCATTGTTTTCTGAAAGGAAAATCATGTTTGATGAGTTTATTGGAGTTGGAGAAATATGTACTATGTATAAAGGAGGATCAATATAGAGTGGCATCTTTGGGTTTCCTGAAGGCATGTGATAAGATGTGGCATCAAATGATACTGCAGAAACTAATAGCTGGTGATGTTTTGGCATCAATAGAAGAATGGCTAACAGGAAACAAGAAGGTGGTAATGAATGACAACATGCAATGGGTGATGTGCCACCGTGATCAGTGTTTCAACTTTACCCAGTTCATGTGAATTCATAAATGACAGTCAGTTGTTAGATTTACCGATGATGCAAAAAATAGATAGGAAACCTGGTTTGAAAATGGGTGCAAGACGTAAAGGGGATATTGATGTGTTAGTTGTATAGACAAAAATCTGGCAAATGGAATATAATATGGTAATTGGTAATATTAAAATTTTATTTTGGCATATAAATAAAATTGCAATGTATACATTCTAATGGATTTTAGAGCCCCGAGATGCAGAGTATCTGGGTATTGTAGAATATTACTATGCATTAGCCAGCATTTTCTGATCTTATTTCAATTAATTTAATTTTCATATTTTTGCACGTTTGTGTATGTTAACTGCAAATTGAAATGAATTATGCTTGCTGCTGTACTTACAACATACCATATAACTTTACAGTTAGAGACTAAATGCAATTTTATAGATTTTCATACAGGTGGTTGTTTAAATCTGCATTTTCTGATATGTTGGCATTCTTGATCAGTTTGATATTGTTGATACCACAATTAGTTAATGGCATTTGTGTGTTATTGTTACTGTGGAATAGATATTTAAAGAAATGTAATTTGTCCTTTTTGCCTCAGAATCAAGAACAATGGCAGCATTTCAGTATCGAGGTGCACCTGGGCCTAACCCAGTTCCAGTTCCTGTACCTGATTACATGTCTGAAGAAAAATTACAAGAAAAGGGTAAGACATTTCTGGATGAAACTATTTAATTATTCTGCAGAAAGAAACTCCTTTAATAAGAGAGAAATCTTGGACACTTCCTTAAAATTCAAGTACCAAAACAAATTTTAGAAGCGTTTTGATATTTTTGTTGCTTTGTTTTTGTGAAAGTGTACTTTTAACCATGCCATTTGCCTCTTCAGTTTTGTCTAGTAATAAATTTTTTTTTTTTTTTCCAGCCAGGAAATGGCAGCAACTTCAGGCCAAACGGTACGCCGAGAAAAGAAAGTTTGGATTTGTGGATGCTCAGAAGGAAGATATGCCCCCTGAACATGTCCGAAAAATCATTCGTGATCATGGTGACATGACAAATAGGAAATTCAGGCATGACAAACGAGTCTATCTCGGGTAAGAGAATTTATTCACAAGAAGAGCAACTTCAGTTTCATATTCATCCTGAATTGTACCGTCAGATTCTCTACTTCCTCGTGAATTTAATCTTGAATAAGACACTCTGGCTCATACTATTCAATAATAAACACTATTCCAGGGCATCATTTTAGTGCCTTTATTCCTGTAAATCTCAATTTGGTGTTTTTAAATGTTTCACCAAACACTAGAGAGATATAATGGGAAAATAAATGGTCTGCAGTCTGCAAAGAAATAAATAAAGGAGGCACAAGGAACTGCAGGTGTTGGAATTTTGCACACAACACAAAGTGCTGGAGTCATTCAGTGGGTCAGGCAGCATCTCTGGAGGACATAGATAGGCAATGTTTTATGTCGGGACCCTTCTTCAGACTGGATACAATGAACTACAGATGAGTCTGAAGAATATGCTGCCTGGCCTACTGAGTTACTCCAACACTTTGTGTTCAATGAAATAAATAAAGGATTATTTAAGTAGTGCACATCCAAAATCTACATACGAATAAAACAGTAAAAGAAACGGTTCAACTGTTGCCATTTGTTTTTTATGTTTTATTTTTGTAACTCCATACTTGACAGCTTTTAGAGTCAGTATTTTGAGATGGAAAGAGGAATCGAATTAAAGGCTATATTGTCTGATGGAAATCAGTTTGTGTTAATCAAAGAAAAACATAAACTAAGTTTTTGTATTAGTGCTTTCTATTGAAATGAAGTTGTGGAAGCACCGGACATGTATTGTGTTCATATTTCCTGACATTTTATGTCAAGGCTTCAAATATACATATTTACAAAGCTGCAAAATGCTATTTTATTTACAATTTGAAATATTAATTTTCAGCAGCCATTTTAATTAAAAATACACAAATCCTAACACACACTCAGTCATGATGATTATTCTTGTGTAAATATATTGTATTTAATGTTCATATGAATCATTAATTCTATATTAGCATTGATGCTGTCTGCAAAGACTAATTTATTCAAACTATCTTTTCCCTCTCCCCAGAGCTTTGAAGTACATGCCGCATGCTGTTCTTAAACTACTGGAGAACATGCCAATGCCATGGGAACAGATCAGGGATGTATCAGTTCTGTACCATATCACAGGGGCAATTTCATTTGTCAATGAAATTCCATGGGTCATTGAGCCAGTTTACATCTCTCAGTGGGGGTAAGTATGGTGTTGGATGCTTCTGAACTTTTGTACTTTGGTTGTATCATCGAGGAATAGTAACGGGCCATGAATGGAGGATTGGTGTCTTGAATAGCAGTTTTAGATTTAGAGATACTGTGCAGAAACAGGCCCTTCGGCCCACTGAGTCTGCGCCGACCAGCGATCCCCATACACTAACACTATCCTACACACTGGGGTCTATTTACAATTTTTTACCAAATCCAATTACCTACAAACTTGTATGTCTTTGGAGTGTGGGAGGAAACTGGAGCACCAGGAGAAAACCCACACGGTCACAGGGAGAGCGTACAAACTCGGCACCGTTGTTTCACAATTACTAATGGTTCCTGTTTCTTACCAAGACAAATTATCATTGAATTATCAAATGAACTTTCATTTAATATTTTATTTCGAGTTGCTGATTTCAGATTAACCACCTGGATTTGTACAGTTCAAATGTCTACCCAATCCCTTCAGCAGTAACGTCGAAAATGTCTATTCCTAGCATCGGTGCTGAATATGGATATGACTTCCCTGACAAATTAACCAGAATTACGATTTAATTGTGATATTCCCATTGAAACAATATACTTTATTGCAATAAAAAGGCTGAGATTATGGTTTTGAGTTCAGCTAAGACAGTAGCTGCAGTCTGAGGGAACTGTAGAAACATTTGCTCGATTGATTGTGCAATCCTGGGTTTTGGAACTGAGGAGAAAATAACATGCTCTCCCCAAATAAAGGGCTCCTTTAGTTTTTCCATGCATATATATCATTGAGGAACATTTGCCGTATTAAAGCTTTCCAGTAGCTTGAACTCCTGGTTAATATCACTTCTATTTTGATGCCCTTTATTTTTAATCATTAAGTCATTTCATTTTAAATTGAAATAGCAGGTTTTGAGGAATGTTTTGAGCTGACTGATTTAAATATGTTGCCAATTGCAGGCTCAATTATCAGCATTCGCAAACCCTACGCTTTGTGAAGTGTTGCTTTAGTGATGAACTAAATATTTAAAAGTTCACCATGGAACATTTTCTGGATGAATGTATTTTATTTATTGGTAAATTTATTTCTTTGTTAGCTTCATTTTGTAATTTTACTAGTGAAATATTGAACTTTTTATTCCTAGAACCATGTGGATTATGATGAGACGTGAAAAACGTGACAGGCGACATTTCAAAAGGATGCGTTTTCCTCCTTTTGACGATGAAGAGCCTCCGTTGGATTATGCCGATAACATACTGGATGTGGAGCCACTTGAAGCCATACAGATGGAGCTTGATACAGAAGAGGATGGACCAGTGGCCGAGTGGCTATATGACCACCAACCATTGAAAGACAACCCTAAGTAAACTTTTGATACTATTGGTGCATTAATATTGGAAAAGATTTAGTCTAACAAATGATAGAGTGGATGTGGAGAGGATATTTCCACTAGTCGGGCAGTCTAGGATTAGAGGTCATAGACTCAGAATTAACGGATGTTCCTTTCGGAAGGAAATGAGGAGTTTCTATAGTCGGAGGGTGGTGAATCTGTAGAATTCATTACCACAGAAGGCAGTGGAGGCCAAGTCAATGGATATTTTTACGGCAGAAATAGATTCTCGATTACTACAGGTGTCAGGGGTTATGGGGAGAAGGCAGGAGAATGGGGATAGGAGGGAGAGATAGATCAGCCATGATTGAATGCCAGAGTAGACTTGATGGGCCGAATGACATACTTATGACACAACAAAGCAGTGATATAAAATGGAAACAACAGCATTGATTACATTTTAACAAATGCATTACAGCTTATTTGTTGAACTAAGAGTTTAACACCCCGTTCTAAGAAATAATATGTATACATAGATTGATAGAAATAACTCCACATAGTGAAAGAACAATTAGCTGTGAGACCATCAGGCATGTTTCATAACTAGAGGACAAACCATGTTTAACTTAATTATTCCAAATGTTCCTGGCTGAACTGGCAGATGATGAACAGTACGTTTTTAACCTGTTGACTGCCAAGTTTTTTTCACTATTGGCCATGACCTGACCATAATCATAATTGTAATTTATTAGCCAAGTATGTTTTGCAACATATGAGGAATTTGATTTGCCATACAGTCCTACCAGAAAATCAACAAGACACACAGCTACACAAAAAATTGAGATAAACATGCACCACAGCGGCTCCTCCACATTCCCCACTGTGATGGAAGGCAATAAAGTCTTATCTTCTTTCCTCCTTTTTCTCCCATGGTCGGGGCATTCGAACCATCCGCAAATGGAAGCTCCTGCAGCCGGCGATCGAAGCTCCCGCGATTGGGGCGGTCAAAGTTCCTGCGGTTGGAGCTCCTGAAGTCAGTCCCCAACCAGGGACCACGAGCTTCACAATGTTAAGTCCGCAGGCTCCCGCAGTTGGAGCTCCGAGGTCGATCCCTGGCAAAGGGACCACCAGCTCCACAATGTTAAGTCCGCAGGCTCCCGCAGTTGGAACTCCCGAAGTCGATCCCCAGCAAGAGGCCGTCAGCTCCTCGGTGTTAGGCTGCAGTGCGGATGGAGATATGGCATGGAAAAAGTCGCATCTTCGACGAGGAAAGAGATTTTAAAAAGTTTCCCCTACCACCCCCAATTAATACAAAACTAAAAGTACACTAAAACATTTAACAACAAACTAAAAACAACAAAGAAGGAAAAAGACGAGACAGACCGTTGGCGAGGCAGCCATCGTTTGGTGCCACCTGGTGGACACTGAACAGGTTATGGTTCCACATGGAAAATCGAATATTGAAAATTGGAATCGTTTTTACAATGTTCTGAACTATTATCTCAATAATGCTTTTGATTTTGTTGGCAGCCTCTTCCTGCAAGTTGCGCTCAATAAGAAAAAGATTGCAGTCTATAAGTCACTTTGCTCAAGTTATCCTTGAATATACATTAAACCAAGTCTATTCATTACTTGATCTGTTGATAAATGTTTCAATGTAGCTTTAGTGGCATTAAATGTACTAATCTATAAAAAATAGATCTGAATTCCTGTTCTATTGGAAACAGCATGGTAAAAGACGATTAGCTATAGAGTCATATTGCAGGGAAACGGGCCCTTCGGCCCAATTTGCCCATGCTGACCATGATGCCCCATCTACATTAGTCCACCTGCCCTCCTTGCAACTGTGTGAAGCCTGTAGAAATGAATTTAAAAAAGGCAATTTGTTGCAGTTAACTATTGGTGAGTACTTTGGATGAAGACAAGGTTAGGTTTAGCAATAATCTAAAATGTAAGCATTCATACAAATAAATTTGCCCTTTAAGATTGACTCCTAATGAGTGTCAGAAAGTTACCAGAACCTTTGGTATCTCACCTCAACTAAAATGACCTGTTTGAAGAGCGGAGCACGTTGGGGGTGATGAAAGTACATCTGTATTGGTTTTATTAATAGTGAGGCTGTAACCTTTGATAACATTTGCGTGGTTCTAAGCCTCAGTAATATTTACTACATGGCTGTTTATTATTATTTTTCACTCTTGCTGTAAATTTGAATGAATTTCGATTAAATCGACATAATTTTATACGCATTAACTTGCCCAGCATTTTGCAAGTCTAGAAGCATTATGGTCCATTCATAAAATTGCAGATGTTTCAATTAGAAATGTTGTCCCATTTTAGGTTTGTGAATGGATCTACTTACCGCCGTTGGCAGTTCACTTTACCGATGATGTCCACACTTTACCGCTTGGCTAATCAGTTGCTCACTGATTTAGTGGATGACAACTACTTTTATTTATTTGACCTCAAAGCGTTTTTTACTTCCAAAGCTCTGAACATGGCAATTCCTGGCGGACCAAAGTTTGAACCTCTCGTTCGGGATGTGAATCTTCAGTAAGCATTTTACTATTGAAATCTTGTGTAACATGATTAAGTGAGCAGTTAATTCTGATGCCAGTTGTCGGCGTTTCCATCAATGAAGCTGGGTGGGTATTCATCGCCATTGATATTTTGCAAAGATGGAAGTAATGTAAAAAGATGGCGAGGTCGCTCCCGTTTATCCTTCCCTGGAATAGAAATAATTTAACGTGAGGATTTTGAATTGCACGTTTTGTTTGAGGCTATCAGAGTTCTTACTTTGCCATTTTTAAATAATGTTAAAAAGATGTTACACATTTTTGGAATTTGGTGCCACGCTCTGCAACCTGTCTCTATTTGATAAAGAGATAAAATGTTGCAGTTTTGATCATTTGAGTTTGGTTTGCTTCCATCAGGGATGAAGACTGGAATGAATTCAATGATATCAACAAGATTATCATTAGACAACCAATCCGAACAGAATACAAAATAGCATTCCCATACCTGTACAACAATCTTCCCCATCATGTTCACCTCACCTGGTAAGTACACCCATTTCAGCCATTTTATGTCTTATAATGTACACTTTCTGCATTTATATTTCCTTATGAATTAAATCCATGCAATGATTTTAGCAGAGAAGGAAGTTTGATTTTTTTTTTCAGCATGTCTAATATTTTATCACAATATTGCAGGGCTTTGTGCTGCAAATGTCCATGTATAGCAACACATGGAAAGCAGCAATGTCAGAAGTTCCCAAAGGCAGACAATTTACAAAAAAAACTTGTGCAATTGACACGTGCTGAAGCTTTTCTTCAGCTTCTCGAGTAATGTTGTTTTTTGTGGCAAAACTATGAATAATAATTGCATGGAACTGGTGTTTAAATGTGTTTTGTATCAGTAGTTGAATGTTTCCCCGTGTAGAACGATTCAAGGCAACAATTAATCTATTTTGTGATAAACAAGTAATATAGAAACAAACAGACATGTAAGTAGTAGAAAATATAACTGACTTGTAAAGTGTAGAAAATAAATTTTGAAAGTGCTTTATTCTACAATGCCAAGCATTCCATTTAGTAAAATAAGTTTATAACTAAACTTGCAAAGAAGAAAGATCTATATTTGTCTCAGCTGCTCACGCTGATCTCGGGATTGGAACTGTATTGTACAATTTGCTTTGGCAATCCTAAGAGCTAGGAAGTGGAAAATAAATAGGTTTTTCTTCGGATTTTAGATCCTTTGTGTGGACTGGGTTGTTGGGTGACATTGAGAGTTACCAGACAGTCCAGGGTCATATCTGGGGTGAATGGTTAAAAATGTTAGAACTTTATTAGTAATAAGAGTTTAGAAGAACGAGGGAGTGATCTTATTGAATGCACAAGATCCGTAAAAAGCTCGTCAGGGTAAATATTGATAGACAAGCAACTACAGGTTCTGGGATCTTGAGCGAAACAGAAAGTGCTGGAGGAACTCAGCAGGTCAGGCAGCATCAGGGGAGCAAGTGGACATTTCTGGATGGCCCTGGACAGGTGCCATTTCAGGTCGTGATCCTTCTTCGGGATAAACGGTGAGACGTTTTCACTTGTCGAAGCATCTCAAACAAGAGCACAAACTAAAAAGAAAAAGAGGAACCTACTTTAAAATGAGGTGTATAGCAATTTCCTCTTGCAGAGTGTAAGAAATCTCTGGAATTTTCATCTTTGGAGAGTTGTGTAGGCCAGATCACTGTTCTTAATGAGGTAGTTTTTTTAATGATAAGGGAAGTGTGGGCTATGTGGAACTGGCACAGAAGAGGTGTTGAGGGAGATCACCCATACTGAATGGCAGACAGGTTTGAGGGGCCAGGTGGCCTACCCGGCTCCTTTTTTCTTATATTGTGTTTTCTTACCATGTTTCCCCTGTGATAAACTAGCTGATCAATGTTCACTGCCTTGATAAAGATGAGTCATTTGAGTGGGATACAATATCGCCGGGTCTATTAAATTGGAGAGGATAATTGGAAAAGAAACTAACTCTTGATTTTTTGCCATTAATTTGACTTTGAATTTGGATTTTAGGTACCACACACCTAATGTTGTATTCATTAAAACTGAAGATCCCGATCTGCCAGCTTTCTACTTTGATCCATTGATCAACCCTATTTCTCACAGGCACTCCGTTAAGGTAATTGACTCTGTACAGTAGAAATTTTGCTGTCGCAATGCCAGTTGATGAGATGTAGTAAGCAGCGATTGTCGTGTGCATTTGTGTTTCATTGCAGAGTCAAGAGCCGTTACCCGAAGACGATGAGGAGTTTGAACTTCCTGATTGCGTGGAACCATTCCTGAAAGAGACCCCATTGTACTCTGATCACACTGCCAACGGCATCGCCTTGCTCTGGGCACCACGGCCGTTTAACCTGAGATCTGGTAAAACTAGGAGAGCACTTGACATCCCATTAGTTAAGAACTGGTATCGCGAGCACTGTCCAGCTGGGCAGCCCGTCAAAGTCCGAGTTTCATACCAGAAACTCCTGAAGTACTACGTACTGAATGCACTTAAACACAGGCCACCAAAAGCACAAAAGAAAAGGTAGGTGGATTTTGCATGAAACGATGAGAATCTGTTAATAGTCAAAACTCTTTTGGTAGAAAATTTATTAATTCATTGTGGAATCACACCTGGATTGTGAAGGGAGGCATCATAGCTTAGTTGACTGGGGGAACTAGAAGCATTTAGTTATTTAGCGATACAGCAAGGAAACAGTCCCTTTGGCCCACTGAGTCGATGCCAACGATCAATCACCTTGGCACACTGGCTCTACGTTATCCTGCTTTCCCATCCACTCCTTACGCACCAGGCGCAATTTTACAGCAATCAATTAACCTTCAAATCTGCACGTCTTTGGGATGTGGGAGGAGACCCATCCAGTCACAGGGAGAACAAACAAATTCCACACAGACAGTGCCAGAGGTCAGGATTGAACCCAAGTCTCTGGCGCTGTGAGCCAGTGGCTCTACCAACTGTATCGCTGTGCGGCCCCCAATTTCCATATTGGTAAACCACGTCACGTAACATTGAGCTTAAAGTGCGTTTGTTACGATGCACTATAATTTGGGTTATCCTATGTAAAGGATATACAAAGTGCCGGGGTAACTCAGCAGGTCAGGCAGTATCTCAGGAGAACATGGATTGTTGACGGTTCGGGTCGGGACCCATCTCATTGAAAGGATGTCAGACATTATGATGAGGAAGAATGGGTTTTTTCTTGAAATACATTTTTTTTTTTTTTTCCACATCAGGTACTTATTCCGTTCATTCAAGTCAACCAAATTTTTCCAGTCCACCAAACTAGACTGGGTGGAAGTAGGGCTACAAGTGTGCCGACAAGGATACAACATGCTGAATTTGTTGATCCACCGTAAGAATCTGAATTATTTGCATCTGGACTACAACTTCAACCTGAAGCCTGTGAAAACCCTCACCACTAAGGTATAAATCAGCACAAACTATTTCTGGTTCAGCAACAAACCTGAGGTGCAGTCATGTGTTGGGCAAGAAACTAGAAAATTAAATGTAATATTCGGCAGCATTATATTTTTATGATTTAAATATTAAAAGCCGTCAGAAATTCTGCTTGGTATTTTCTGATTTGATATCCTTTCATTTTAGGGGTAAACACTAAATATTAAACCAATCTTGGTAATATTGCAATGTTACTGGATGTTTGCAGTTCAGTGATCTTAAGACCTCAGCATTTTGCACAGAAGCTCCAGTTATTGGTAAATAATGAGGCGAAATAGGCTTTAATTTGCCAATGTCTGAATTCATTTGCAGAGGATATAATCTATTAGTTACAACAGTGACATGTATCGACAACAGAATCGAAAGATGAGATGCAAAGTGTTGGTTAATCTTGTTTTTAATTATGTAGCTTACTAAGTTAAATCATCTAAATTGATTTGAGCAAATTAAATAACCACTTTTATTCGGCCGTAGCATCTGGCATGTGTTTCAAGCAATAAGCCAGACTTGCATAAAATAACATTTTTCAAGAGGCTGTTTTTTCTCATGAGACAAGTTAAAATTAACACAGCACTATTTAAAGAATGAGAAAGGGCTTAAAATAAATCTATTCAACATAAAGATGTTGGATAGAGATATCAATGAAGAATGGTAATCAAACTGGAGGTGAAAAAGAAGGATGAGAGGAGATCTTATCGAAACGTATAAGATTATTAAGGGGTTGGACACGTTAGAGGCAGGAAACATGTTCCCAATGTTGGAAGTCCAGAACAAGGGGCCACAGTTTAAGAATAAGGGGTCGGCCATTTAGAACTGAGATGAGGAAAAACCTTTTCAGTCAGAGAGTTGTGAATCTGTGGAATTCTCTGCCTCAGAAGGCAGTGGAGGCCAATTCTCTGAATGCATTCAAGAGAGAGCTAGATAGAGCTCTTAAGGATAGCGGAGTCAGGGGGTATGGGGAGAAGGCAGGAACGGGGTACTGATTGAGAATGATCAGCCATGATCACATTGAATGGCGGTGCTGGCTCGAAGGGCCTCCTGCACCTATTGTCTATTGTCTATAAAAAGATGATTTTGAAGAGTATCTCACCTATGATTTCATTTTCACAGGAACGTAAAAAGTCAAGATTTGGAAACGCGTTCCATTTGTGCCGGGAGGTGCTCCGCTTGACGAAGCTTGTTGTTGACAGTCACGTTCAGTACAGGCTGGGGAACGTGGACGCTTTCCAGGTACAGCAAGCTTAAAAATAAGCTGACTGGGATCTTATAACTGAAAGGTTTAATTTTAAACTAACATTGATGCTATATTTTCTCAATCACCATGTTATTTCATTACATTGTAACTATCTTTTGTGCACCAATCTGTTACAAAAACAGTGGTAAAATCAGTGGTAAAATCAGTGATACCGGTTACCATTTGGTCAAGTTCAGTCAACTTTTAATCAAAACTGACTTGAGAGCAACCCATTGTTCAGACATGGGACTATTATATGCACACATTAAATTTGTAATTATATTTTAAGTGCAATATGTTGTAACTTAGTACAATGGATGGAATTCGATAGTCATTATCCACTTATCCATATGTTGGTACACTTGGACAACATGGAAGCATTAATACATATTAATTTTGCTATGTAAGAACTGAAGTGAAACTCTGGAAAAGGGGTAACTTAACATTTTGCTTTGCATTCTTTGCAGAACCGTCAGTTTTATGTAGTCGTGCAGCAACACCAAATATGGAGAATGTAAATGCTTTGTTACTTGTATTAAGGAATAGATTGAAGTTTATTTTGATTAGTACATTAATGAGACTCACAATCAGTGGAAGTGATTTTGGTTTATTTTCTCTGCTTCAGTTGTCAGATGGGTTGCAGTACATCTTTGCTCATGTGGGGCAATTGACAGGAATGTACAGGTACAAGTACAAGCTGATGAGGCAAATCCGAATGTGTAAAGATCTGAAGCATCTTATCTATTACAGATTTAACACGGTAAGCATGCAGTTTAAGCAATGATTTGCATCTACAGTTGTATATATGTCATATTCATACAGTTACGACTCATTCCTTTGTCTGAAGAAGGGTTCCAACCCAAAATGTCACCTATTTCCTTTCTCCAGACTTGCTGTCTGACCTGCTGAGTTACTCCAGCATTTTGTGTCCATTTTCGGTATTAACCTGCATCTGCAGTTCCTTCCTACTCGTTCCTTCAGTAGATAGGGAAATATTAATATTTTTATCTATTATACCATAATAGTTTTAATGCCGTTCTGACAGCACTTTTTATGGAAATATTGTATTCCTTCCACCTATACTTGCACGTTGGAAAAAGTATTACATATTAGTTGTGAACATAACTGTTTATGGTTTTAGTTCACTTCTGCAAGTCAGCTGAAGAAAGATTAAGAAGTCCCTTGTCCTTCTGAAAAGCCACATTTTCTATTGTATGATTGATTGCTCAACACAACGAAGTACAATATTGTAGGAAACTCAGGACATATTCGTACGATGCAGTGCAAGACTTTTTCAACTCTTGATCATGCATGCACAGGCTGCCCTGTGAGCACCACCTGTAGGGGGAGAAAAAGTATTCAAATGAAAGTGTACACTTCATGTGCTATAAAACGTGTCAATAATTTGCTGCTAATAAAGGCTATTCTCACTTTAATTTTTCAGGGGCCAGTTGGCAAGGGACCTGGCTGTGGCTTCTGGGCTGCGGGCTGGAGAGTGTGGCTTTTCTTCATGAGGGGAATAACTCCTCTGCTGGAGAGATGGTTGGGAAACTTGCTTGCCAGACAGTTTGAAGGTTAATAACATTATTGTCTTAAAAGATAATAGCTTTCCTGTAAATGTTTCAAACCTGTTTTTGAGTTTAATTTACTATCACCCTACTTAATGACTCAAAATAACATTTGTGAATTTTCTGCACTGTCAAATCTCAAAAGTAATGTATTTTGTTTTTCTTTTCTCTAAACCCTCCACTCCATCTCCAATCTTGCTCTGGTCAGGCCGTCATTCCAAGGGCGTGGCCAAGACTGTGACCAAACAGCGTGTGGAGTCTCACTTTGACCTGGAGTTAAGAGCCGCTGTTATGCACGATATTCTAGATATGATGCCTGAAGGAATCAAGCAAAACAAGGCCAGAACAATCTTGCAGCATCTGAGCGAGGCTTGGAGATGCTGGAAAGCAAACATCCCTTGGAAGGTACAAACTTGAATAGACGTCCATAATATTCATGAACAAAAATGTACTGCAGGAGGGCTGAGGGCCTGAGCTATAGGGAGAGTTCTACAAGCAGGCTAGGGCTTTATTCCTTGGAGTGCAGGAGGATGATGTGTGATTTTATAGAGGTGTAGAAGGTCATGATGGGAATAGGTAGAGGAGATGCACAGAGTCCTTTACTCGGATTAGCGGAATCAACAACCAGAGGACATAGATTAAAGGTGAGGGGAGAGATTTAATAGGAACCTGAGGGGCAACTTTTTCACAAAGCGCGTGGTGGGTATACGGAACGAGCTGCCAGAGGAGGCAGGTATTATAACAACATTTAAAAGACATTTGAACAGGTACATGGATAGGGGATCCATAATGGGGGATATGGGCAGGTGGGCCTAGTGTGGATGGGGCATGTTGGTCTGCATGGGCAAGTTGGGCCAAAGGGCCTGATTCCGTGTTGTATGGCTCTATGACAGCTCTCCAACAACACTTTGTTTTGATGATAAACTAAATATCTTGTCTGTTCAGGGTGTTGTGTGATTGACAGCAGTTGTCCTAGTTGTCATGTAAAGGTCAGAGATATACCTCATCTGAGCCTATTCCCATTGTTTCCTCAAGTTGTAAAAATCTGTGCTGTTCCAGGTTCATCACTTAAGGAAGGTGGACAAACTGTAATTATGAGTTTAGATTTTACTTTAGACTTTAGAGATATAGCATGGCAACAGGCCTTTCAGCCCACTGAGTCTGCACTGACCAGCGATCACCTTGTGCACTTGTACTATCCTACGCACGAGGGACAACATTTACAGAAGCCAATTAATTTTCAAACCTGTATGATTTATGGAGTGTGGGAGGAAACCAGAGCACCCAGAGAAAAACCACACGGTCACGTGGAGAACGTACAAACTCCGTACAGACAGCGCCTGTAATCAGGATTGAACCCGGGACCTGGTGCTAGAAGGCAGCAACTCTACCGTTGCGCCGATTCTAATAAACGCATTTTATAACCTTGTGTTTAAATGTGACATTTTTGACATTTATTTGAGCTTCTGGTCTTCCAAGGCTTGGAAATGCTTTTGAGTATCTGCAATAATTAATTATGATATTGACTTTTATTTTGAGTGGAATGTACATTCGTAGTTGGTTTAAAGTTTAAAATAATTTGCATTGTCGACTAAGATTTGATGCTGTTCTAATAGGTTCCGGGACTGCCAACTCCGATTGAGAACATGATCCTGCGGTACGTGAAAGCCAAGGCTGACTGGTGGACAAATACTGCTCATTACAACAGGGAGCGTATTCGCCGCGGTGCCACTGTTGACAAAACTGTTTGCAAAAAGAACCTGGGTCGCCTTACCAGGTTATACTTGAAGGCAGAACAAGAAAGACAACACAATTACCTGAAAGTGAGTTCTGCAACTGGTAGACTGTTAACTTTGCTTTGGTTTCGAGGTTTTCATGAACATCTTCAGTTTAGTTAATAATTTATATGAAAGACTTCATGTTCGCTCCTGTTGTTTTAAATAATTGAAGATGTTCCCCAAGTTCTTGCCTTGAATTAGCTTTGTTAATTCATTTTAATAGAGGAGGTAAAATAATCAGCAGTCATGAACTGTCCCTAGTTAATAAGGAAATACTGAGCAAAACACAAAGTACTGGAGGAACTCAGCAAGTCAGGCAACCTCTCTGGAGGAATTGGACCGGTGTCGTTTTGGGTCGCGACTCTTCTTCAGACTGATACTATAATTGGGGGGGGGGGGGGAGAGAAAGCTGGAAAAGAGAGGTGGGGACGGACAAAGCCTGGCAAGTGATAGGTGGATACAGGCAAGGGCAGTTTCGAGTGGCAGGTGTGTGGAGAAGGTGACAAAGGGTAGAGGTGAAATGGATGCCAGATGAGAGAAGAGTGGTATGTAAACCCAGGGGGGGGGGGATATAGAGAGGAAGGACAGGAGATGAAAAGGAAATGTGGGTCGGGGTGGAAAATGAGTACAAAGACGGAAAGAAAACTGGTTGAGTGGAGGGGAGAGGATAGAAGATCGCAGGAGTGCACTAGGATTGGAGGGGGTGGCAGGGAAATGATTGAATAAATGAAAAAGTTTATTGGCCAAGTATGTACACATACAAGAAATGTGCCTTGGTGCTCTGCTCGCAAGTAACAACACGAACATACAGTACAAAATTAAGAATAAAGCTTAAAACATTATGAATACAACATTACAGTTTAAACATGTGAGTGAAATAAGACCAGAGCAAAAAGAGACTACAGACTTTTAAAGTCTGAAAAGTCTTTAAAAGTCTGAAAAGGGGAAAGGTTAGGGGTTAGAAGTCAATGTTTGTGCCTCCAGCAACTTGTGTTTGCACGTGATTCCAGTATCTGTTGTTTCCATAGTAATTAAATACATGTAATTTTAGGTATGCGCTGGGCCAGATTTTGGTGAGCTATCAGCATACTATATTCTCTCTAAAGCCTCAATCATTTATGCTTAAAAGGTTTTATGCTTAATGAATTACTTAATAGTATCCAACTCCATTTGTGCCACATAGGATGGGCCGTACATCACTGCTGAAGAAGCCGTCGCCATCTACACCACCACGGTGCATTGGCTGGAGAGCAGACGCTTCTCACCGATTCCTTTCCCACCTCTGTCCTACAAACATGACACAAAGCTTCTGATCCTGGCTCTGGAGAGACTCAAGGAAGCCTACAGGTAAAGGTGTATGTGTGCGACCGAAAAGGCCATATTCAAAGGACCTTTCGCCATTGACACGGATTTGTCGTGTCTGTATTTGATCCGAGTGCGTTAAAAGGGGAGCGTTTTAAAATAAATTTACGTTTGCCCATGATGCTTTGCTCTTAATTTCAGTGTGAAATCAAGATTGAATCAGTCGCAGCGGGAGGAACTGGGTCTAATTGAGCAGGCTTATGATAACCCTCATGAAGCACTGTCCAGAATTAAGCGTCACTTGCTCACGCAGAGAGCATTTAAAGAGGTTCGTGCAAAGTCATGTTCAAAATCGTACTTGTGTTGTAAATATATGCAGTATAATTGTTGTCATTGCTGATTAATTTATGATACAGCAGAAGCAATTCTCATTGTTGCACTCCTTATAAGAATGCCTTTAAAAAAAAAACCTTTCCTCACTGATAGCTGGCAGAGGCGGTGGTTCAGGCAATGGGACAATTGCAACGTTTAAAAAGCAATTGGACAGATACATGGATAGGACAGGTTTAAAGGGATATGGGCCAAACACAGGCAGGTGGAACTAGTGTAGGAGGGACACGTTCATACGGTCATAAGTGATAGGAGTGGAATTAGGCCATTTGGCCCATCAAGTCTACTCAGCCGTTCAATCATGGCTGATCTATCTCTTCCTCCTAACCCCATTTTCCTGCCTTCTCTCCATAACGTCTGACACCTGTACTAATCAAGAATTTTTCTATCTCTGCCTTAAAAATATCCACTGACTTGGCCTCCACAGCCTTGTGTGGCACAGAATTCTACAGATTCACCACCTTCCAACTAAAGAAATTCCTCCTCACCTTCCTTTAATTCTGAGGCTGTGACCTCTAGTCGTAGACTCTCCCACGAGTGGAAACTTGCTCTCCGCATCCACTCTATCCAAGCCACACTGTTGGTCGGTGTAGGCAAGTTGGGTTGAAGGGGCTGTTTCCACGCTGTATAATTTTATGACTCTATGACAGGTTGGCATTGAATTTATGGATCTGTACAGCCATCTGGTGCCGGTTTACGATGTGGAGCCATTGGAGAAGATCACTGATGCTTACCTTGACCAGTACCTGTGGTACGAAGCTGACAAGCGGCGGTTATTCCCCCCGTGGATCAAGCCAGCTGATACCGAACCACCTCCCTCACTTGTATACAAGTGGTGCCAAGGTACGTTTGTACATTTTATAAAAGGCTTTGCGATTTGCTGTTTTTAGATTTCATCCGTTAAACATTAGTTTCATTTCCTTTATCCCATAAGTAACATAACGAATACATCTCGCCCTGTGTCACATTATCTGGAATAGTATTGGGTCATTTTAGCATTGGAACACTGTTATTGTTTTTGCTCTATTGTTTGTTTTTGTGTGTGTATATATGTATATATATATATATATATGTGTGTGTGTGTGTGTGTACTGTATATATATATATGCACACACTGAACCTTTTTTCTCGCTTATTATACTGTTTACAATTTCTGTTGTGCTGCTGGAAGTAACAATTTCATTGTTCTATCTGGGACATATGACAAAAACACTTGACATTTTTAAAATTCTTTTATTCCTTTAAATGTTGTAGATTTTATGCAAGCATGTTTTATGCTACCAATTTAGCAAATAGGAGAATCATTATTATTAAGCTATTTTCACCAGATTGAATTTTAAATGAAAAATGACCCGATAACAAAAGCAAAATACAATAGTCAGATTGGTTATTTGAATTTTTGGTTTTCACTCCTTTTCCAAAACACCATATTGAGCACAATTGTTTGCATTTGTAAATACAAAGTTATGTCATATATGTCCGTACATTGAAGAAGAAGTATGTTGTATATTCCAGTAGATTGTTTATATTTCATTTGTGGTACATTCATATGGTAGGCAATTATCTTTTTAGATGAACTCTCTGCTAAACTACATATTCCTTCTGGGGAAATGAAACAGCCATCTTTCAACTATGCAGCTTTAATACTATACATTTTAAAAGTCGACACAATTCATAATAGAAGGTAGCCACAAGATGCTGGAGTAACTCAGTGGGTCAGGCAGCATCTCTGGAGAGAAGGAATGGGTGACGTTTCGGGTCAAGACTCTTCTTCAGACTGATGTCAGGGGAGGGGGCCGGACCCCGCCTCCTCCCCTGACATCAGTCTGAAGAAGAGTCTTGACCCGAAACGTCACCCATTCCTTCTCTCCAGAGATGCTGCCTGACCTGCTGAGTTACTCCAGCATCTTGTGTCTACCTTCAATTTAAACCAGCATCTGCAGTTTTCTTTCCTTCAATTCATAATAGAGACGCGTGTTAAATGTTGGTTTGAAAAAGCATAATCATTCTATATTTGTGTACCACAGGTATCAACAATCTTCAGGATGTGTGGGAGACAGCTGATGGTGAATGCAACGTCATGTTGGAGTCACGGTTTGAAAAGATGTATGAGAAAATTGATCTGACTTTACTGAACAGATTGCTTCGTCTGATTGTGGATCACAACATTGCTGATTATATGACAGCTAAGAACAATGTTGTTATCAATTACAAGGTATACGTCATTCCCATTATGGCGATTATCCTTCGCTGGTATTTAAATATTGGCACATGCGTAACGGATTTTTGAAATATTTAGGTGGAGCAGTAACCTTCCATGTGTCATGTACGCTTTGTAAGAGTGGTTTAAAATGGTAGCAGTACCTTGACGGAAAAACAATTGCTCATACATTTTATCAGCGGGTCAGGCAGCATCTGTAGAGTGCATGACAGATGACAAACTACCTCTCTTTTCCCGTTTTCTCGCCAGTCTGAGGAAGGGTCCATTCAACAGACGCAGCCTGACCCGCTGAGATCCCCCCTCACTTTGAATATTGCCCGAGATCCCGTTGTCTGCTGTCCCCTGTGTCTCCATTTATCTAATGGAATATATTTTTTAACAAGAATTCAATTAATCAAACAATGTCTATAAGAACAGGGTGGAAATAATTTGTAGTTCCTGCTCCTTTGAATATAATAGATTTCTCATCCTATCAATCTGCTCATCCAGGCATGTTACAACTTAACAAGCTTCAACATAATATATGAACCTTATGGAGAAACATCAGTAACATAAAGTCAGACAAGTAAAGAATGTTTTCAAATATTTGGTGACTTTTTTGTAAGCTTTCAGAGGCAGTTTTATGTGAACTTGAAAGTGATTTACGATGCAAGTTAATTGAATCTGTCCCGAATATTGCTTAGAATGGATTTTATGTTTTTTCACATTAAAGGACATGAACCACACCAATTCCTATGGCATTATTCGAGGGCTGCAATTTGCCTCTTTCATTGTCCAGTACTATGGGCTGGTGTTGGATCTGCTGGTGTTGGGGCTGCATCGAGCCAGTGAAATGGCCGGCCCGCCACAAATGCCAAATGATTTCCTCAGTTATCAGGACGTTGCCACGGAAGTTGCTCATCCAGTCAGGCTGTTCTGCAGATACATTGAACGTATTCACATTTTCTTCAGGTAAGCAATATTCTTAACCTATAAAACTTAATCCAAGTGGATTAGCACTTTTCTTTTAAACAGTTGTGGAATTTACTGCCAAAATACAGCTTGCACATATTGTATTAAAAGAAATGGCAGTCCATTTTAAACTTGGCCGTTGATAATTACCAAATAATTTTCGAGCAACAGTTTTGTCTAGAGATATTGGTTAAATGTTTCTTGTCTTCATATCAATCCCTTCTCAAAATTGCCCCCATTACGATTAAGGCACATTTGGGTGTTGCAATGGGAATCTAAATAGTGGCGCTCGACACAAAATGCTGGAGTAACTCAGCGGGTCAGGCAACGTTTCTGGAGAAAATGGTTAGGTGATGTTTCGAATCGGGATCCTTCATCAGACAGTGGCGCCTGTGCGGGTCTCATCCAACTGGAGAAGCTAAGAGATTTGTGAGATATCATTGTCAGTCAGCAGAGCATGAACTTGCAGGGGTAGTTTGATTTCAAATATTGTAAGATATTATGGTAGTGGCACATAGACAGAAACAAGTGCAGGTTTCAGGCAAGCAGTGGCCAGTCTTTTACAAAATTACACTGTACATACCCGCACACATATTCACGAGACTAATAAGATAATTAATATATCACATGACGCAAATCACACCACCTGGTACTCCATTCTTAAAGGTACAGTTCCATTATATACACTACAGTCATCTTTTGCAATTAAATGCTTACTGTGCTTGGTGTTGTTCCAGTTAGTGTTAATAAAATGTAGATTTGAGCTTTGGCCTGAACTGCATGCTGAAGTAACTCGACAGGCAGCACCTCTGGAGAGAAGGAATGGGTGACGTTTCAGGTCGAGACCCTTTTGCTCCACTGCCAATGTCAGTCAGCAGGCTAATTAAAAGTATTTCTTCAAATGCATGTTTCACAATCTGTGCTTGCAGATTCACAGCTGATGAAGCCAGAGACCTGATTCAGCGCTACCTGACAGAACATCCTGATCCCAACAATGAGAACATTGTTGGATATAACAACAAGAAGTGTTGGCCGAGGGATGCGCGCATGAGGCTTATGAAGCATGATGTCAATCTGTAAGTGTCATGTTTAACATTGCTGCCTGGTGTTTTACCTGCTGCTTTTTATAACATTTTGCCAGGTCCTTCCTGAACAGTGTGGGACGTGACACTGTGAAAGCTTCAATAGAGAAATTAGATTTCCATAAAAATCCACTCTCAACAATTTTGCTGCTCTTTCTTCCCCTACCAGGTTTTTAAAAAACCCATTTAATTTTTATTTAAAAGTCAGGTTGGATTCTGCAGAGATGCATTTAGTGCAATACAGTGTGGGACGTGATGCCTCATAAATTATAACTTGTTCAAGTTTGATTTAATCTTGTCAAGACTCTTCTGGTCTGTTAATGGTTTGTTAGTTCAGGGAGTGCATTGTTATTGATGTGAATTGATAGAGGATATTATATCCACTTTGTTATGAACTTAAGAGTTTATATGATGGCACTCCAGTACAGTACGTCATTGAGCTGCTAGTTGATATGATGCACTAAGGTGCTACCTTCCTGATGAGCTCAATGTGAACAATCCCACCTTTACAAGTAGAAGAGCCGTTTTGCCACTGTTCCAGCAACATTGTCTTTTGGTCAGCATTGCCACTGGCAGATTAACCTGACATTGTCTTAATACATTTGCATACGGGGTTTTACTGCATGCATAAATAAGGCTGCAAAATCAACCCTTGTAGCTGTGATTGTTTTTCCTTGTTTTGGTTGTTAAGGGCAGGGTTGTGGAGTCGGAGTCGGAGCAATTTTGGTGCTGCTGGAGTCGGTAAAAAAGTACCGACTCCAACCTCAACATAAATTTCATGGACTACGCAAATCGGGGGAAAAATCCCTCTTTTTAAACATACCGCACACTTTATTTCCACCGAGAGAATGAGAAATCACATCAGTGCTGCCATCTGGTGGCAGAACGACGAGAAACGAAGCGTAAACAAACGCCGTCACCAGCTGATTTGCCCCCACCTGCTACTGAGTGAACATGTCTGGATAACTTCTCAATAGCCTGATGATGATTCATGTAGTTCTTATGAAATGCCATCTTGTGTAATGTCATCAGAGCAGATTTAGAATTATACCCAGGGGTATACCTAGTCATATACACAAGAAATCAAGGAGTCGGAGTCGGGTGTTTTGGTATCAACTCCACAACCTTGGTTAAGGGCATTTAATAGTTACAATTATCAGTTTTACTTTCCCTTTCTAGACTTTGCCAGAATATTTTATTGGACATACGGTCGAATAGAAAACATTAGGCGGAAATCTGCACTGTGAGCTCTTGGTATGAATTGTGGGTCAGTGGTGTTAACTTTGACCGAGAATAAGTTGAAACTCTCCGATAAAAGATTTGTGCTTGGGATGCGTTATGAAGATGTTTTCTACAAAAGCCCTTTTCCATTTGGAAGCATTAATTAAATATAAAACATAGTATAGCACAGGGTGGGCCCTTCAGTTCGAATGTCAATGCCAAACATAGTTCAACTAATCTCTGCCTGTACGTGATCAATATTCCTCCATTCCCTTATCTAAATATCGTTATCAACCCTACCTCCACCACCATCCCCGGGGGTACATTCCAAACACCCACTATTTTCTGTGTAAATAAAAATTGCCGCACACATCCCCTTTAAACGTTGTCCCTTTCACCTTAAAGCTATGCCAACTGGTCTTGAATTGATTGATTCATTGCAGTCACATCCCTGTTACATTAGGTGGCAGCACCACCACAGATTATTGGGACCAACTGTTGGAAGGAGTTCAGCTTGCCAGTGTAAATCAGATCTATTTGAAAGCTGCGATATTCAAAGTTTATGTTTGGTTAGTTATCGCAATTTTTTCGGGGTGGTTTGGTTCAGTCTCTGAAGTGCCTTTAATTGCTTGTATTCACCTTTTAGGGGTCGAGCAGTGTTTTGGGATATCAAGAATCGGCTGCCTCGGTCTGTCACCACCATTCAGTGGGAGAACAGCTTTGTATCTGTATATAGCAAGGACAATCCCAATTTGCTATTCAACATGTCGGGCTTCGAGTGCCGCATCCTTCCCAAATGCCGAACAAGCTATGAGGAATTCACGCACAAAGACGGAGTCTGGAACTTGCAAAATGAGGTATAATGCATAGTATATAGCCGCAAACACCACAGAGCCACTATTCTAGTAACTCACGCAACCCCAGAACTGTCTTTGTAAGCTACTCAAGCACCACTTCATTATATGTAGGAAGGAACTGCAGATGCTAGTTTAAACCGAAGATAGACACAAAATGCTGGAGTAACTCAGCGGGACAGGCAGCATCTCTGGAGAGAAAGAATGGGTGAAGTTGAAACGCCAAAACCCCAAATTTCTTCTTCTGAAGAAGAAGGGTCTCGACACAAAACGTCACCAATTCCTTCTCTCCAGAGATGCTGCCTGTCCCACTGAGTTACTCCAGCCTTTTGTGCCTATCTTCACTACTTCATTATAGCCTTGGTGTCAACTATGGTTGTTAAAATTCCACATGTAATCAGATAATAAGACCATGACATGGAGCAGAATTAGGCCATTTGGCCCATCGAGTCTGCTCCACCATTCTATCATGGTTGATCTATTTTTCTCTCAAGCCGATTCTCCTGCCTTCTCCCCCTAACCTGTGATGCCTTTACTAATCGAGATCCGATCAATCTTCACTTTCCAAAGTACTCACCGCCTCCGCTGCCACCTGTGTGTGTGGCAGCTAATTATTGGGATAAGCATCAAATTGAATATAAGCAAATAGCGCAAAGCGGGGCAGTGCGGTGCTGCAATTATGATGGGCTATACAAATGCAGATTCTTTCATAATTTGTATCCCAGGTCACCAAAGAGCGCACAGCACAATGCTTCCTCCGTGTGGATGATGAATCAATGCAGCGATTCCATAACAGAGTCCGACAGATCCTCATGGCTTCCGGTTCCACCACTTTCACCAAGGTATGGTTCCTTTGCAAAACAACACCAGCTGCATTGGACATTTTATCATTCAAAGTAATAATGGAGGTGTAAAATAATTTTAAGCCATGTTTTTAATAAAGTCTATGATTATTGTAGATTCAACAATAAAGAACCTACAGGAAATTCCCAAACCATTTTTTAGTTTAAGAGATGCAGCGCAGAAACAGGCCCCATGGACCACCTAGTCCACGCCGACCAGCGATCCCCGCACGTTTACACTGTCCTACACACGCAAGGGAAAATTTTACACTCATACCAAGCCAATTAACCTGTACGTCTTTGGAGTGTGTGAGGAAACCGAAGTTTTCTGAGAAAACCCACGCGGTCACAGGAAGAACGTACAAACTCCACACAGACAGCACCCGTAGTAAGGATCGAACTCGGGTCTCTGGCGCAACAGGGGCTATAAGGCAGCAACTACCGCTGCGCCACCGTGCTGCCCATTTTCGTTTGCACAGTTTACCACGCACAGTTGGGTCTGGTGAAAATGTAAGTTATTGAAAATTAGCAGGTGTAGCATTAGAAAGGTGTAGCATTTTCATAACAAGATATCACAACTGGAGGAAATCCCAACATGTGCTTCATTTGTTCACTTGGATCTTCCTGCTCCGATGTCTGTGCTTTCCTAGATTGTGAATAAGTGGAACACCGCACTGATCGGCTTGATGACCTATTTCCGTGAAGCAGTGGTCAACACTCAGGAACTGTTGGACCTGTTGGTGAAATGTGAAAACAAGATCCAGACACGTATTAAGATTGGTTTGAACTCCAAGATGCCAAGTCGTTTCCCTCCTGTGGTGTTCTATACCCCCAAGGAGCTCGGTGGTCTGGGAATGCTCTCAATGGGACATGTTCTCATCCCACAGTCTGATTTGAGGTACTATTAAGAGACTCACTTCTATTTCCGGAACTGAAATAAGCAGTGTATAATACTCTAATTAATTAAGTGTTGGATGATTTGTTGGTAGAAAACACAACCGTGTAATCACATTGTAACGATTCTCTCTGAAGGCTATGTTAGCAACTTAAATAGTAAACACAAGAACAGGCCCATCGGCCCACATCGTCTGCGCCGAACATGATGCCAAGTTCAATTAATCTCATCTGCTAGCACATGATCCATATCCTTCCATTCTCTGCATATACATGTGCCTACCTAAAAGTCTCTTCGACACCATTATCTATGGCAGCGTGTTCCAGGCCCCATCTACTCACCTTTTTAAAAAAACTTGCCCCATACAACTCTTTAAACTTTGCTCTCTCGCCTTGATGCTGTACCCTCTAGTCTCAAACATTTTTAACTATATCAAACATTTTTCAGAATTATAATTTGTACCGAAAGATTCAGACGTTTACTTTCCATTGCACCGTGTGCATTTTGCAGATGGTCCAAGCAGACAGATGTGGGCATCACTCATTTCCGATCAGGTATGAGTCACGAAGAGGACCAGCTGATTCCTAATCTCTATCGTTATATTCAGCCGTGGGAGAGCGAGTTCATTGATTCCCAGAGAGTGTGGGCAGAATATGCATTGAAACGGCAGGAGGCCATAGCACAAAATCGGTGAGTTTCATGTCATTTTAAACCATAATATTGACACGGTGCTATTTCTGATGCCTGACAAGCTTTTTTTTTAATACAATTTCAGGCGGTTAACTCTGGAAGATTTAGAAGACTCCTGGGACAGAGGCATTCCACGTATTAACACATTATTTCAAAAGGACAGGCACACTTTGGCTTATGATAAAGGCTGGAGAGTTAGAACTGATTTCAAACAGTACCAGGTGCGTCTTAATGATTATGTGGGATATTATAATCCTCGTCCCATATCTCTTTGTCTTCTGTGACCTCCTTGCATTAACATCACATAATCGTTCCACTATAAATGCTTTTATAAAGCCTGGCATCTGTACAGACAATTTACAAAACCAAACCTCTAATGGAAAACTACAGGCCTCAGTAGTTCTGTCCAGAAGCACATTTGAGGATGGGGCCTGCCGTTTTGGCACCATGTCTGATTGTTGTGTTTCTTATACTAGAATTGTGTATGCATGTTTTGTCTTCGTCCCCCTTTCATGTGCACAGGGATGGTTGTCATACCTGTACGGACACAGGCGGGTAAAATTATCACAAAACATGAAGTGCATCTCATGTGGCTGAGTTTACCATTACATTTGTGAATTTTAAGTCAATCTATAGTTAATTAACTTATAATCTTGCTTATTGCTGAATGTAGAATTGTCTGTGTTTTGGGTATTGATAGTTGGAGAAAAATGGTGTGTGTCGAATAATGAGTGTAACTGAGATATGTTGACCCCAGGTATTGAAGCAGAATCCTTTTTGGTGGACTCACCAAAGACATGATGGCAAGCTGTGGAACTTGAACAACTATCGGACAGACATGATCCAAGCACTTGGCGGTGTTGAAGGCATTCTGGAGCACACGCTCTTCAAGGGAACATACTTTCCAACGTGGGAGGGTTTATTCTGGTATATTTCCTTTTTTTCTTTTCAGCTCTATTATTTAGTATGTATGTTTGAGGAGCTTTGTTCATAGGTTACAGGGGCACAATTAGGCCACTCGGCCCATCAAGTCTACTTCGCCATTCAATCATGGCTGATCTATCTTTCCTTCTCAACCCCATTCTCCTGCCTTCTCGCCGTAGCCCCTGACACTCTTACTAATCAAGAATCTTTTGATCTCCGCCTTAAAAGTATCCATTGACTTGGCCTCCACAGCCTTCTGTGGCAATGAGTTCGACAGATTCACCACCCTCTGACTAAAGAAATCCCTCCATCTCCTTTCTAAAGGTCTGTCCTCTTACTCTGAGGCTAGGGTTTCTGGTCCTCGACTCTCCCACTAGCAGAAACATCCTCTCCACATCTTTGTGATCGTCTGATGAATTTCCATATGCAACTCTCGGTAAATAGAAATAATCCTCTCTCAATTTAAATATAAATGTTTGTTTTCTAAAAAAAATTGACTTAAAGGGAGAAGGCAAGCGGTTTTGAGGAATCCATGAAATGGAAGAAGCTGACTAATGCCCAGCGGTCTGGTTTGAACCAAATTCCCAACAGAAGATTCACTCTTTGGTGGTCGCCAACCATCAACAGAGCTAACGTAAGTGTCTGCGGTATTCTTGGATTATTGACGTTTGGTTGTGAACTGAGCTTTAAGAAATGAACTTCTTTTTTTTTTTGTCCTCAGGTGTACGTAGGTTTCCAGGTGCAGTTGGATTTGACAGGAATTTTCATGCATGGCAAAATACCCACCCTCAAGATTTCCTTGATCCAGATCTTCAGAGCCCATTTGTGGCAGAAGATTCATGAGAGCATTGTCATGGATCTTTGTCAGGTCAGTGTTTGGACCCTTCTGAAGTATTGGAATAGTTTTGGAATACTTGGAGTCTGAAAAAGAGTCTGAATAGGGTTGAACTTCCAATTTTTTTTTTCTGCTTCTGGTTTTGAAATTAAGGTTTGTGTTAATAACAGAATAGTATTTTAATACAGTTGAGCATGGAAATACACAAATGTGTTTAAATTAAAGGATAATGTTTCAGATTGTGTTGCTTCCAGTTTCTGGAGAATTACTTCATCGTGAAACTTGTGCTTTGAGATCCGTTCTTCTTCCTAGGTCTTTGATCAAGAGTTGGATGCTTTGGAGATTGAGACTGTACAGAAGGAGACCATCCACCCGAGGAAGTCTTACAAGATGAACTCTTCCTGTGCTGACATTCTCCTGTTCGCTTCGTACAAGTGGAATGTTTCCAGACCGTCGCTGCTCGCTGACTCTAAGTGAGCTCATTCCTCCATTTTACGAACATTTATATAAAAATGGGCCATTTACTAGCTCTTAGATCTATTCTGCCAATCAAGGAGATCGTGGCTGGTCTGTGACCCGACACCATTTTGTTCCTGTTGTCTCCTTATCCTTAAGAATGCATTAATTTCTGATGTAAAATTAACCATTTACCCAAATTCAATTGCCACTGTCATTTTCATATGCAGTAGGTTGGTCTGACTAATTTTTAGCTGTGGCCCAGATGCCAAATAATGGAAACAAATTTTATCTGGATTTACATTTTCCACTTAATTACTTGAGATATCTTTACTGTCCTGTCACCTCTTCGACTTTTAAATGTTTGGGAACCCAGTCCTTATTTCTTCAGTCTGAAGAAGGTTCTCGACCCAAAACGTCACCTATTCCTTTTGTCCAGAGATGCTGCCTGAGCTGCTAAGTTACCCCAGCATTTTATGTCTATCTTATTTCTTCTTTTTGACCTTACAGTGCTTGTGCTGTGAACCAGCCAGGGCTTTATGTAGTCGAGGCTTAACTGCTGCTCATTATATTCCAGTCCTCCTTGAAAGCCTCCTTGATTTATTTTTGTGCCTGCCCTTGGCAAGTACACAACCTCCAAAAATTCACGCAGGTTTGTCAATTATTGGATGATTGATGCTGCAGTTACACTTGCATTACATCAAGGTTACCAAGGTGTGAATATAGTTTATAAGTGACAGGAGCAGAATTAGGCCATTCGGCCCATCAAGTCCTCTCTTACATTCAATTATGGCCGATCTATCTTGCCCTCTCAACCCCATTCTCCTGCCTCTTCCCCGTAACCCCTGACACCCACACTAAGCAAAGTACTAATCAAAGTTTGTGTTTTTTGTCTTTGACTGGTTTGAATTACGTTGTATTTACTGAGATTTCTTCTTTATTAGAGATGTGATGGACAGCACGACTACTCAGAAATATTGGATAGACATTCAGCTGCGATGGGGCGACTATGACTCTCATGACATTGAGAGATACGCCAGGGCCAAGTTCCTGGACTACACAACAGACAACATGAGTATCTACCCGTCCCCGACTGGTGTGTTGATTGCCATCGATCTGGCCTACAACTTGCATAGGTATGTATTCACAAAATGCTGGAGCAACTCAGCGGGTCAGGCAGCATCTCAGGAGAGAAGGAATGGGTGACGTTTCGCGTCGAGACCCTTCTTCAGACTGATGTCAGGGGAGGGGGCGGGCGAGGAGCCCACTCCCTCCCCTGACATCAGTCTGAAGAAGGGTCTCGACATCAGTCTGAAGAAGGGTCTCGACCCGAAACGTCACCCATTCCTTCTCTCCTGAGATGCTGCCTGACCTGCTGAGTCATCGTCGTCGTCCCCCACTGAGCATTTTGTGATACCTTTGATTTGTACCAGCATCTGCAGTTGTTTTCCTACACTAGGTATGTATTCAGATTGTTGTGCAGCAAAATGTATTCCAAAGGCTAAACATGTAAGAATGTTATTATTCATTAAAGCTTGTCAGTTCAAAGTACTAAACTTCAGTTCATACGCCAGAACAAATGCTAGCTAAATATTTTTTATAAGGCCATTCTAAATCAATTGTCATAATATCAAGCAATAAATTTATGTATGTAATAAACGTTATGTCTTGCAGCGTTTATTTAGAGATTTCTATCCTGGAATTTCTTTTGCAAACATTACTCACGCCGCCCATTTTCATTTTGCAGTGCTTATGGTAACTGGTTTCCAGGCGCCAAGCCTTTGATCCAGCAAGCGATGGCAAAGATCATGAAGGCCAATCCTGCTCTGTATGTGTTGAGAGAACGTATTCGAAAGGGTCTGCAGCTGTACTCTTCTGAGCCAACTGAACCTTACCTTTCCTCACAGAATTATGGAGAACTCTTCTCCAACCAAATCATTTGGTTTGTGGACGATACCAATGTGTACCGGGTCACCATTCATAAGGTACAAAATTGAGAGGTTTAACAAGACTACTTAAGAGAAGCAGCCAGTGAGCTTGTTCAACTAAGACCTCAGTGGGATTGAGGAATGCACGGCCGGCATAGTGGCGCAGCGGTAGAGTTGTTGTGTATCCCCTGCAGATCACATCCCATTCCCTACATATCCCACTGTTAAAACTTCCACCAATTACCATTGGATGCTCCTTCAAATGCCAAGGCGCATTGGGCAGCACAGTGGTGCAGCGGTAGAGTTGCTGCCTCACAGCGCCAAAGACCCGGATCCTGACTACGGGTGATGTCTGATTGGGAGTGTGCGTTCTCCCTGTGACCACATGGGTTTTCTCCGGGTGCTCCGGTTTCCTCCCACATCCCAAAGACGTTCAGTTTTGTAGGTTAACTGGCTTCTGTACGTTGTCCATTGGGTGTGAGATAGATCTAGTGTACAAGTGATCTCTGGTTGGTGCTGACTCTGTGGTCCGAAGGGCCTGATTTCACACTGTACCTCTAACCTAAACTAAACCAAACTAAAACAAAATGCAATTTAGAAGAAAAGTCTAAACCCTGCCGAGTCCTCACTCGTAACAACTTCTTCAACTCCGCCCACTTCCATGTTGCTGGCCATGATTTCTTCTGGCCTTTCCTCGCCTCCAGTTTATTCTCCCCCCCCCCCCCCCCTACTTCCAGTCTGAAGGAGGATTCTGGCCAGAATCGTCACCTGCTCCTTCTCTCCAGAGATGCTGCCGATCCCGCTGAGTTACTCCAGCATTTTGTGTCTAATCTAAAAAAATGAATTTATATTGCTTTTTCTGTAATTTTTAACCTGTTTGCTTCTGTTGTATTAGTTTAATAATGTAATCCCCCATGATTGTGTTCTATCATAGACCTTTGAAGGTAACTTAACAACAAAGCCCATCAATGGAGCCATTTTCATTTTCAACCCCAGGACTGGACAGCTCTTCCTTAAAATCATTCACACCTCTGTTTGGGCCGGCCAGAAACGATTGGGCCAGGTAATATTTCCATGATGCTTTACACTCCTCCACTTTATCTGTACATACTTTTATGAAAATGACAATCTTGCATCTTTAATTTCACTCAAAGCCCTTTAGCGGTAACTAGACCAAGTGGACCCGTTGGGTCCAAACCTCTCCTGCATTGGTGCAGCACCCTCTCCTCTTCACTCTCCCCTCTTCACTCTCCCCTCTTCACTCTCCCCCTCCCCTTTCCCTCCCTCTCCCCCTTCCCTCTTCCCCTCCCCCCACTCCATCCCCCTCAACCCCTCTTCTCCCTCTCCCATCCCCACCCCCTCCCTCTCTCCCTAAGAGATAGGTTTAAACTTAAAACGTGAATAACTTTAAAAATGAAACTTCCTCCATTAACACCAAAGGGACGACGGTGAGTAAGGTGGGCCTAAAATTGTTGCGCTATCGTGTACCATTTTGGCATTCAGTCACAAACAAACATACAAACGAGAGTTTTAGTATATAGATAGCTTAAGTCAAATTTCAGTCCCATTTGACTTGAGAAGAACTGAATAAAAAGTATTTTTTGTCATGTCATTGTATCTTGTCATTCATGCAAAATGGTTATTCAGGTAAAAATGTTTCCACATGAATACCTCAAACTTATTGCCTTAGAACTGTCCACAGTTAGTTATTTCTAGTACAGTAAACCTTCCTTGAAATGGACACTGGGGGGAGGATGGTATCCATTATTGCCGATTGCTATAATCAGGTAAGGGATTCGCTGCAACCACCTAGCAGTCACTCTGTGAAACAACGAGTTGCTTTCAAATACAAAGTTCCTTTTGACAGCCAAAATGTAGTTTTGTTACAGCAAGCCAGAAATATTAAAGACTGTTTGTTACACTGTCTAATAGAGTTCAGTGCCCATGGAAGAGATTGCTTGTCAATATCAGCGCCTCGTCAGTATCGGGGGCCTCGTCGGTATCGGGCGCCTCGTCAGTATCGGGGGCCTCGTCGGTATCGGGCTCCTCGTCAGTATCGGGCGCCTCATCAATTTCAATGACCTCCACAGTGTAACTAGCAACTTCTTAAAGAGCGAGTCTGCCATAACTGAAATCGATTATAAAGAGGTCTGTAATAACAAGGCTTTTACTGTATTCACTTAATTTTAATGAATTGTTTTTAATTTATAATTCAGCTGGCAAAATGGAAGACTGCCGAAGAAGTGGCTGCCTTGATCCGATCACTTCCAGTTGAAGAGCAGCCCAAACAGATCATTGTTACAAGGAAGGGCATGTTAGATCCTCTGGAAGTAAGTAAACTTTACATTTCCAAGATTACATGTATCACAAGTAATATTTAAAACAAATGGCTATTTAAAAAGATCATGCTGAAAGATTAAAAAGATCATGCTGAATTCAATGTATTTAAACTGAGTTTTGATACAGAGGTGTTTCTAAAATTTGTGCCATCTCTCCATTATAAAGACGAACAGGTTTGTGTTAATTGGCTTGGTTTAATTGTAAATTGTCCCTCGTGTGTGCAGGACAGTGTAAGTGTACGGGGATCGCTGGTCGGTACGGACTCAGTGGGCTGAAGGGCCTGTTTCCGCTCTGCATCTAAACTAAACTCTCTGAGTCCCGTTGATAATTTAGAAAAAGTTGCACAAACTATTGCCTGTATGTCATGTGGCCGTTAATATTGATAAAAAACAGAATTATCTTACAATTATACGTGGTTTAAAGTGATGTTTATGGGCGTTTACATAGTTAAGAACTCCGCGGGCAATGCTTGAACTCTTGTGTATTAAGTGGGCATTTTTGTCTGTTTAGGTCCACTTGCTGGATTTCCCCAACATTGTGATCAAAGGCTCTGAGCTGCAGTTGCCTTTTCAAGCTTGCCTGAAGGTGGAGAAGTTTGGCGACCTAATCTTAAAGGCAACAGAACCACAGATGGTGCTGTTTAACCTGTATGATGACTGGCTGAAGACCATTTCATCCTATACTGTAAGTAAAGTAGTGTTTCAGTTCAGTTTGCATACACCAGTCAGGAGGACAGAAGAGTCCGCAGCATACTGAGACGCAATCATTTCATAAGTGGTAGGAGCAGAAATAGACCTTTCAGCCCAACAAGTCTACTCTGCCATTCAATCATGGCTGATCTATCGCTCAACCCCATTCTCCTGCCTTCCCATAACCCCGGACACCTGTACTAATCAAGAATCTATCAATCTCTACCTTACAAATATTCACTGGCGGTCTCCACAGCTATCTGTGGCAATGAATTCCACAGATTCACCACCCTCTGCCTAAAGAGATTCCTCCTCATCTTATTTCTAAAGGTACATCCTTTTAATCAGAGGCTATGGCTTCTGATACTAGGCTCTCCCACTAGTGGAAACATCCTCTCCACATCCACTCTATCCAGCCCTTTCACTATTCGGTAAGTTTCACTGAGGTGTGTGTCCCCATCCTTCTAAACGCGAGCGAGTACAGGCCCAGTGCCGTCAAACGTGCATCATATGCTAACTCAGTCATCACTGGGATCATCCTTGTAAACCTCTTCTGGGCCTTCTCCAATGCCAGCGCATCCTTCCTCAAATATGGGGCTCAAAACTACTCACAAAACTCAAAATGCAGTCAGACCAGTGCCCTATAAAGCCTCAGCATTACCTCCCTGTCTATAGGAATAGATAATCAAAAATATTTCAGTGCATTTGTTTATTTCAATTGTCTCCGATACATCTCTTGCCTTTATTTCTCTCCCCCTCCCCAATGGTGCGTGGTTTATAGGCATTCTCTCGTCTGATTCTGATTCTACGCGCACTCCACGTAAACAATGATCGTGCCAAGGTAATCCTGAAACCGGACAAGACCACAATCACGGAGCCTCATCACATCTGGCCAACGCTGACCGATGAAGAATGGATTAAAGTGGAAGTGCAGTTGAAAGATCTAATTCTGGCTGATTATGGCAAGAAAAACAAGTGAGTGATTTTGTGTGGTGAAACCATCCACACATACTGTTGAAATCGATTCAGCGTTACTCGTGGAAGAATTTGAACTTTCCATTTGAATATTGAGCAATTTGAAAATATGTTATTTTTTATTTGCCTGACACTTAAACATGTTAAGCATCACTGTAGTATGCTTCCACCTTGTTTCAAATGTCAGTTCGCAGATGTTTTATGTTGTTGGCACCCGTCCATCTGTGTGCGTTGATTGTGCGGCTTTGACGTTGTCCTGTTTTGAGGAGGGAACGTTTAATCTGTAGTTGCATTTCTTGCTGTGGCTGACTAGGCCTATCCTTGACAGGCAGACCCTCCCGCAGGTGCAGTTGCACCTGGCCCTTTGATTGGGGGAGTGTGCTGCTGTTGTCGTTGACCATTTTGTGCCTCATAAGTACCAGGAGCAGAATCATGCTATTCGGCCCATCAAGTCTATTCCCCCTTTCAATCATGGCTGATCTATCTCTCCCTCCTAACCCCCTTCTCCTGCCATCTCCCCATCACCCATGACGCCCTGGTGCTGGTGCCTGGCCTCCAGGGTCTTGAATCACGTGCTGCCCTGGTGCTTCATACCCACCTCCCCTTGTCTTCAGCAGCTGCTTCCCAGTTTTCCATGCCATTATTAAAATGTGTCATTTCTCTTTCAATCGTATCCTTGCAGCAAAGCTTCCGTCTTCCTTTTGGCCTCCGTGCATTGGCGATCTCCCCGTACTTGGGGGATGCGTCCATTTTCCATCCAGTGCACACGTCCAACCCAGCAGAGACGCTTCTGCTAGAGGATCACAGGGATGCTAGGCATGTTGGCAACGGAGAGGACAGATTAATTGGTGACTTTGTCCAGCCGAGTACAGTAAACCCTCACAATAATGGACCACGGGGGGGGGGGGAGATGGTGTGCACTTTTGCCGATTGTACTGCTATAAACGAGTACGTTTCACCCAAGACCGGGAGCGAAGAAATGGCATTAGGGGGCGAATAAACAAGTGGGAATTCAGAGTTCCCAGGCCCACACGCAGTGCGCCTTGACCAGAAATGTCACCCATTCCTTCTCTCCAGAGATGAGTTACTCCAGCGTTTTGTGTCTATCTGCGGCAGGGATGGGCCCGGTATGCACGCCGGTTTCATGCTGCTCTCTCTCTCCGCTCCCACACCTGGAAGCACGCTACGAGACACCAGCTCAGTGGGTAACTGGCGGTGCGACGAGTCTCAGTCCGCTGTAACCCAAATCCGTGGTATAGCGGTCCGTTACTGCGAAGGCTGACTGCGTGTAGTTTGGCATATTAGCATAGGGTTAAGCATCTTGTGCCAGTCCTACATTATTTACATTGAATGACTGTTTTTAATTCTAGCGTAAACGTGGCATCCCTAACTCAATCTGAGATTCGTGACATTATTTTGGGGATGGAGATTTCCGCTCCCTCTCAACAGAGGCAGCAGATTGCTGAAATTGAGAAGCAGACCAAAGAGCAGTCTCAGCTGACAGCCACACAGACGCGTACGGTGAACAAGCACGGCGATGAAATCATCACTTCAACAACCAGCAACTATGAAACCCAAACCTTCTCCTCCAAAACGGAATGGAGAGTCAGGTATCATTATCTTTTGCTTCTGTGTTCATAGCAAATCAAACGTCAACTGATATTGGATGATAATCCATTTAATGCGAAATATATTTGCAGCCACCAAAGTGGTTGTCAATAGGATTTCGTGCACACGGGCCAGAGACCTGGGTTTGATCCTGGCCTCGAGTGAATGTCTGGAATTTCCATGTCATCCCTGTGACCGGGTGCTCCAGTTTCTTCCCAAATCCCAATGTCGTGCGGGTTTGTAGGTTGCCACTAGTGTGTAGGGAGTCCGTGGGAAAGTGGGGTAATGGAGCTAGTGTGGTCGATGGTCTCGGTTGGCATGGTCATTTTGCAATACTTCCAAGTTAAGATACTTTTCGGCCAAATATTTTTAAAGTCCTGCCTTTCCACATGATTTTTTAATTATTTTAAAATTAAATGAAGGTATTGTTTACATTTTTTGCATCTGAGATATTTCTTTCATTTTTCATTGACTAGATAAGGCAACTGGCTAGGAGTTAGTTCATAGAAACATAGAAAATATGTACAGGAGTAGGCCATTCGGCCCTTCGAGCCAGCACTGCCATTCAATATGATCATGGCCGATCATCCAAAATCAATATCCCGTTCCTGCTTTTTCTCCATATCCCTTGATTCCGTTAGCCCGAAGAGCTAAATCTAACTTTCTCTTAAACTTCCCGTGAATTGGCGTCCACTGCTTTCTGTGGCAGAGAATTCCACAGGTTCACAACTCTCTGGGTGAAAATGTTTTTCCTCATCTCAGTCCTAAATGGCCAACCCCTTATTCTTAAACTGTGACCCCTAGTTCTGGACTCCCCCAACATCGGGAACATTTTTACTGCATCTAGACAGCCAAAGGCGAATTTAAAAGTTGGCATAATGTAAATTCAGATTTTTGTAATGAGGAGACATTTTCAATAAAATAGAACAAGAGAAAGTAAATGGTGTAAAATTCTGCAGTCTTATGTTTATTTAATGCTAGGAGCTCCGATGTTTAATACAGATGCTTCCCGACTAACAATGCTTCGACTTTACAATGGTGCAAAGGCTGGGTTTAGCATCGACCCGTAGCTTGCTTCCGGCCACGTGATCAGGTGTATTTAAATGCATTTTGACTTACGATATTTTCGGTTTACGATGGGTTTATCGGAACGTGACCCCATTGTAAGTTGAGGAGCACCTGTACACAAGTTGTGCTTCATGCTGTTTAATCTACACAGGGCGATATCTGCTGCCAACCTTCATCTTCGGACCAATCACATTTACGTGTCGTCTGATGACATCAAAGAGACGGGCTACACCTATATCCTGCCCAAGAATGTGCTGAAGAAATTCATCTGCATTTCAGATTTGAGAGCACAGGTAAACTACCCCTGCAGTATTGACTGCATGCTGCATTATGTTGGCATAATGGAAATACATTTGCTTTAATAATTTCCCAAAGATGAACTAGTAAATTGCATTGAGTGCTGTTCAATTTTTAGCAAATTTCACAATGACACCTGCAAAAACCATGCATGGGATTTAGGATTTTCATTGTTGTGTCCCTTCAGTTGTCAAATTATTCTGACGGAGATTTCAACCGACCAGAATTAATTGGGATAATTGTCAGGGAGTCTAATTCTGATATTTTTCTCCTCCATCAGTGTCGGGCGAGGTGTTGCACCTCGTACCCACGCAGCTTTGGGGAAATTTCCTCATGTTCAAGGAGTAGAATTATGCCATTCGGCCCATCAAGTCTTCTCCACCATTCAACCATGGCTGATCTATCTTTTCCTCTCAACCCCATTCTCCTGCCTTCTCCCCATAAACCCTGACACCCGCGCAAATCAAGCATTCTCAGGGACAGGCGGAGAGTGTGAGGAGGAATGAGCGGACCAGGGAGTCCAGAGGAAGATAGGGGGTAGGGAGGGAACGATGTGACCGCTAGTGGGATCTTGTTGCAGCTGATGGAACTGACAAAAGAAACGTGAGGAAATGCAGCTTGCGATTGCGTTTCATGTACATTAAAACAGAATATGAATATCAGGTACGAAGACTAGAGCTAATTAGGTTCTGCGGTAGTGCGGGTGTAAAGAGATCATTGAGTTCAGGATATACATTGCTTTGGAAATTGACCGAGCTGAACACAATGTGAATGTTCACCTGAATTGTGAATACGATTTAGAAATGATTATATTTCGATGCAACTGCAGTAAAGGCCAGCAGCGCAATCAAGGACGAGTCGCACCCTCTTCTCCCCTCTCCCATCGGGCAAACGGTATAGTGGTGTGTAAACGCACACCTCCAGATTCAGGGACAGTTTCTTCTCAGCTGTTATCAGGCAACTAAATCATCCCACCACAACCAGAGAGCAGTGCTGAACTACTATCTACCTCATTGAGGACCCTCGGACTATTTTTGATCGGACTTTACTGGCTTTACCTTGCACTAAACTTTATTCCTTTGTGATGTATCTATACACCGTGAATGGCTTGGATTGTAATCATGTATTGTCTTTCCACTGGCTGGTTAAAAACAAAGGCTTTTCACTGTACCTCAGTACATGTGACAATAAACGAAACGCAACTTAACTGAAAACTGTATATTTTGTAGATTGCTGGGTATCTGTACGGCGTGAGTCCACCGGATAATCCTCAGGTGAAGGAAATCAGGTGCATCGTGATGGTGCCCCAGTGGGGAACCCATCAGACTGTGCATCTGCCAAACCAACTACCACAACATGAATATCTGAAGGTACACTGGTTCATTGCCCTGATCTGTGTTATACCAATGTCATGTACGTTAAACAACCAAAGGGTCAGTGGCTGAATTGATTCTCTTTCATTGATTGACTCAGAAGACATCTTGCAGGAAACCTTTTCCCTGTGTCCCACCTGGATACTCATCCTACCACTCCCCACTCCCCCCCCCCTCGCCAACCCATCCCCTTCCATCTCTATCCTTTCCTCTGGCTTCACATTTTTCGCATTGTCTCTCCTTGTCTCACGGACTTTTGGCTTTTCATCTCTGGCCTTTTTCCAATCAAAAACACCTCGCCTCTATCCACCTATCACTCGCCAGGCGTTGTCCCGCTCCCACCTCTCTTCCAGCTTTCTCACTTCCTACTACAATCAGTCTGAAGCAGGATCCTGACCTGAAACGTCACCTGTCCACGGTCTCCAGTGATGCTGCCTGACCCGCTGAGGTACTCCAGCACTGTCTTTTTCTCTGTGTTTGCCGGAAAGTCTGTAAGCTTTTAAATAGATTTCTCCCCTAATATTAACTTTTGGTTTGGTTACCGTTTGTGTGCATGGAAGTATCTGAATATAAATGAGCATTCAGATATTTAATTGCCCAGTTTGGGAAATGTTTTAAATCTTTCATGAGGTGATCTCTATATCTGAAACATCTGTTTGGGTGTGAAAATCTCGTTATAATATGATCAGTATTAATTGAACCTGGAAATTGGCGGCGGTGGAGCCTCGTTGCCAGTGGAGCCTTGCGGGTCTCCTTTACATCTCTAGCCTTTGTCGATGAGGGTGTGGGGGAACCACTGTGGAGGGGAGGAGGGGTGAGGAACAAAGGTGGACCCGGCGTGGGAGGAGGAAGAACAATGGAGGACCTGGCATGGGGGGAACCACCAGGAAGGCGGTGGGGGGGAGAACAAAGGAGGAGCCGGCAGGGGGTACTTTGTAACTTTGTGTGCGCTGTTTATGTGGCGGCTATTTGCATAGCTTGGGTGTGCGAGCAGAGAATTTCATTGTGCTTTGTCACGCGTGACAATAAAATATTCCGTTCCATTCTAAATGATTTCTTCAGGAAATGGAGCCTCTCGGCTGGATTCACACTCAACCAAATGAGTCTCCACAGTTGTCACCACAAGATGTCACCACCCATGCAAAAGTCATGGCTGACAACCCATCCTGGGATGGGGAAAAGACCATCATAATCACGTGCAGGTAAAAAGTAGATTCTCTTTGGCACTTTGAATGGACATCCGTAGAGAGGTGGAATTTAGAGCATATCTGTGTTTGGTGTGGACTGTAAGTAAGTAACTCGCATTGAAAATGTACATGGAAAGCACAAGTTTAGAGGGATATGGACCTAATGCAGGCAGGTGAGAATAGTGTAGATGGGACATGTTGGCTGAAACATTTAGACAGGTACATGGATAGGACAGGTTTAGAGGGATTGGGGCCAAAAGCAGGCAGGTGGCACTAGTGTTGATGGGACATGAATCTGACGACTCGAAAGGAATTTCACTGTGTTGCACGTGTGACAATAAACCACTATTGATGTTGGTTTGTGCAGGCAAGTTGGGCCGAAGGGCCTGTTTCCACTCTATAACTATGTAGGAACACTAATTAGAAACAGAAATGATGGAATATTAAGATTATCGCAGAGGCACCTTGTGCTTTACGGGGGGGTTACATTCCTGAAAAGATGCGTGTAATTCAAAAACACATAAATCAAACAAAAATGTAAACAACCGTAAATTTGAACGTGATATTTGAAAAGTATAGGGCGTAAATAAAGTTTTGGTATTAATTAAACAGGCACGAAATTTCAAAAACACATAAATCAAACACCGGTAAAATGCAAGGCGCCCGTACTCTTTAATTATTTCTGCTTCTGGCCACAGGACCTGAGCTTCTGTATATGTCTATGGCTGTGTATCATGTTGATTTTCTCCAGCTAGAATGGCCTAAAGCAGTTGCAAAGGTTTGCATGTGATCGTAAACTCATGCTCCTAATACTTGATTGCATTTGTTGAATGTTTTGTATGTAATAATTTTAGTGGGATGAGGAGAACTATTAACTCTGTACAAACAGCTCCCGTAGTCAGGATTGAACCTGAATCTCTGGCGCTGTGAGGCAGCAACTCTGCCGCTGTGCCCTTCCATTGACAAAAGCCAGCAATTAAAAGAAACCTGAGAGCAAAATTGGCCAGTGGAAAATACATGACTGAAGCTTCGGGAAGTTTTGTGCATATTCCTGGTACTAAGTGTCTGTATTTTTTCTTCAGCTTTACTCCAGGTTCCTGCACTCTGACGGCATACAAGCTTACCCCGAGTGGTTATGAGTGGGGCAGGCAGAATACAGACAAGGGCAATAACCCCAAAGGATATCTGCCCTCCCACTATGAAAGGGTGCAGATGTTGTTATCAGACAGATTCCTCGGCTTCTTCATGGTACCCGGACAGAGTTCCTGGAACTACAACTTCATGGGTAAATACCAGAGCACTTTAATTTCATTCAATCGTTTTCTTAACGTAATGATGGCAAAAAGTTTGCATCATCCTGCAAAGTTAATCGTTCTTAATGCCAAGATTAAATGTATTTGCAAAGTAAGCTTTTCATTCTTCCCAGTTCATTTTGTTCTTGCCTGATGCAATTGACTGTTCTGAAGGTGCAGTGCAATAGAATCCAGTCCATTCAAATGAATTGTTTTCAACACGCTACACTCAATCCATTTCCCGTAGATATTAAAGTTTCACGAAAGTCCCTCAAACATTTTCCAGTTTGTGGGCCGATCTGGTCTATCTAACAACAAAAATGATTATTTTATGGAAAATTGTGTCAGCGCCCTTTTCCCCAGGGTAGAAATGTCCAACACGAGAGGGCACAACTATAAGGGGAGAGGGGGAAAGTTTAAAGGAAACATGCAGGGCAAGAGTTTTACACACAGAGGGGGGGGGGGGGAGGGAGGGAGGGAGGGGGGGGGGGGGGGGTCTGGAACGCATTGCCAGGGGTGGTGGGGGGGAGGCAGACACGATAGTGGCGTTTAAGAGGCTTTTATACAGGTGCATGGAATAGAGGGATATGGATCATGTGCAGGCAGATGAGATCAGCTTAACTTGGCATTATGTTCAGCACAAACATTGTGGGCCGAAGGGCCCGACCCTATGCTGTTCTACATTTGTATCAACAGATTGTGTGTTTTCAAATTGCATTCAGGCACAATAATTTTAGCAATGTGTTAGACATAAATAAAATGGTATATAAAGCAAATAGTTATTAGAAGTATCAGTTTTGATGTTTTCTTTGATTTCTTGCTTTGTATCTTTAATGTGATTTTCTGAAGATCAGTAGTACCTTCAGCAGGTATTGTTACATTTTGATTAGATCGATAGTCTAGGTCGCCAGACTTGCCTTTATGATGTAATATTATTCAAATGATATTGTTTACGAGGATGTTGCCAGGACTCGAGGGTCCGAGCTACAGGGAGAAGTTGAACAGGCTGGGACTATTCCTTGGAGCGCAGGAGGATATGGGGTGATAATATATAGGTGTATGAAATCATGAGAGGAATAGATCGGGTAGATGCACAGAGTCTCGTGCCCAGAGTAGGAGGATCGAGAACCTGAGGACATGGGTTTAAGGGGAAAAGATTTAATGGAAATCTGAGCGGTAACATTTTTACACAATGTATGGAAGGAGCTGCTGGAGATGGTGGTTGAGGCAGGGCCGATCGTGACGTTTAAGAAACATTTAGACAGGTACATGGCTAGGACAGGTTTGGAGGGATATGGGCCAAAACGCAGGCAGGTGGGACTAGTGTAGCTGGGACATGAGGGCAAGTTGGGCTGTAGGGGCCTGTTTCCACACTGTGACTCGATGATCAAATAATTGCAGTGCAGCCAAAATGAACTTTTTTGCTTTGAATTAGGTGTTCGTCACGACCCCAACATGAAATACGAGCTGCATTTGGCCAACCCTAAAGAATTCTACCATGAAGTCCACAGACCGTCCCACTTCCTGAACTTCGCTTCACTGCAAGAGGGTGAGATCTACAACGCAGACAGGGAGGATATGTACTCCTAGAAAACCACACGCTTATCACGGGATTTGTGTACTGTTGATATTCAACAAAGAAATGTAGATTCTGCTCCTGTCTTCTGTTCAAGTACGGATTCTGTTCAGAGTACAAGCTCGACCCGTACCTGTGAGATGGTAACTTTGTGTTAAATATTTGCCTCCATCTGTCGTAACTACATAGTAAGAATTGAACAATTTTGGACATTTAGTTTATCTGTATTAAAAATTGAACTTTCTCGTGTAATGATGTGTAGAGTTTAGAAACTGCTGGATTAAAGTTTAAATTTTTAACTAAAGTCCAAGTTGATTGTGTTTCAATTTTTATTCAATTTAATCTGATGACACTTGCAATGTGCAGGCTGGGAATTTCTCTCAGTGTGGTTGGTACTTGTTCTTCTTCAGAATTGCCTGTTCAATGTTGGAGCTGTAAGATATGGCTGCTTCAGAAATGGTGTCGGTAGGAGACTGTGCTAATTTCAACTGGCCTGAGGGAGCATTGTGCAAAAAAGGAATGTGGAATTCTCTGCTTCAGAGGGCAGTGGAGGCCAATTCTCTGAATACATTCAAGAGAGAGCTAGATAGAGCTCTTAAGGATAGCGGAGTCAGGGGGTTAAGGGAGAAAGCAGGAATGGGATACTGATTGAGAATGATCAGCCATGATCACATTGAATGGCGGTGCTGGCTCGAAGGGCCGAATGGCCTACTCCTGCACCTATTGTCTATTGTTACAAACGTGACATGTTCAACCAAAGTCAATAAATTCGTACGCTTTGAGTTTCCACAACCTTGGAGCCGTAAGGTAGAAGCGGTTTAGTTTAGAGAGTCAGAGGGGAAACGGGCCCTTTGGCCCACCATGTCTGTGCTGACCGGCGATCATTGCACATTAACACTCCCTTACACACACTGGGGACAATTTACATTTACACCAAGCCTACAAACCTGCACGACTTGAGTGTGGGAGGCAACCAAAGATATCGGAGAAAACCCACGCGGTCATGGGGGGAACGTACAAACTGCGTACAGACAGCACCCGCAGTCAGGATCGAACCCGGGTCTCTGACGCTGTAAGGCAGCAACTCTACCGCTGCGCCACCGTGCTGCCCAAAGTACCAATTAGAAATATTATTATGTAAGCTCAAAAAACCCTTGCTGGGGAAACCTTTCATAACTATTTGTTGGCCACAAATATTTGTTGGACACAGTGGGGCAAGACTGCTATAAAGATGCAGAAGTGGACGTCACAACAAGAGGCCAAAATTGGTTGTCTTCTCAACAAAGACTACTGAAGAAATCACAGTAAACACAGCTATTAACCAAGTTCAGGTAACAACAACCCTCACCCTCTTCCCTGTCCTCCACTCATTTGTGCACCCAATTTTCCCCTTTCCCGCCCCTCCTTTCACCTTCTCCTTGTCCCCTTCCACCTATATTCCTTCCTCTGGCTTCACATTTCTCTTCTTGTACCTCAGCCTTTTGTCTATTACTCTCTGGTCTTTGACTAAACCACATGCCAGTCATTATCCCCCTCGCCTGTATCCACCTGCCATTTGCCAGGCCTTGTCCTATCCCTGCCACTATTCCAGCTTTCTCCTCTTCCCACCCCCCACTACAGTTAATCAGAAGTATCCCGATCTGAAACAACACCTAGTCATGTCTTCCAGAGATGCTGTCTGACCTGTTAAGTTACTCCAGCACTTAGGGGTTGTTGTTTTTGGAAACCAGCATCTGCAGTTCCTTGTGTCTACAGAAACTTAACATTCATGTTCTAACCATTCAGCAGAGGAAATGAGATACAAACACGACAAGTGGCAAGTCTATGAAGTGCAGCAAGTTAAGTTGAAAGTAGACACACGTCTAAACCAGCATCTGCAGTTCGTTTTTATCACCAGATGCTGGTTTAGGGAAAAAAGACACAAATGCCGGAGTAATTCAGCCGGTCAGGTAAGTTATGTGGAAAGACTGATTCAGACACGGGTCTGATTGGAGAAAGAGCATTTATTCGATACAACATGATAGCACTTTATCCCAGGAGGGAGATTGATCTGCCAACAGTAATAAAACACAAAATGCATGAAATTAAATTGACAAGTGGAAAGGCTTGGGGATGTGCAAAGATTGTGGAGGGGAGTCAATCTCAGTCTACCCCACGACTGAAGGGGAAGGGGTTGTACAGTTTGATAGCCACAGGGAAGAAGGATTTCCTGTGGCATTCTGTGCTGCATCTTGGTTTTAGTTTAGAGATACAGCGCGGAAACAGGCCCTTTCGGCCCCCCGGGTCCACGACGACCAGCGATCCCCGCACATTAACACTCCTACACCCACTAGGGACAATTTTTACATTTTACCGAGCCAATGCGGCACGGTAGCGCAGCGGTAGAGTTGCTGCTTTACAGCGAATGCAGCGCCGGAGACTCAGGTTCGATCCTGACTACGGGTGCTGCACTGTAAGGAGTTTGTACGTTCTCCCCGTGACCTGCGTGGGTTTTCTCCGAGATCTTCGGTTTCCTCCCACACTCCAAAGACGTACAGGTATGTAGGTTAATTGGCTGGGTAAAATGTAAAAATTGTCCCTAGTGGGTGTAGGATAGTGTTAATGTACGGGGATCGCTGGGCGGCACGGACTTGGAGGGCCGAAAAGGCCTGTTTCCGGCTGTATATATATGATATGATATGATGATATGATATGATAATTAACCTACATACCTGTACGTCTTTGGTGGAACCAGTCTGTTGCTGAAGGTGCTCCTCAGGTTGATCAGTGTGTCATGGAGGGGGTGAGCTGTGCAGGATTCTCTGCAGTTTGAGGAGCATCCTCCATTCCAAGACCACCTCCCTTGCAGATGCAGATTATTGCAGATGCTGTGAGCTGCCCGCCAACCAAAGTTACATAAAAACGTTGACATTGGGTACTGATACCAAACGTATTGCAAAGCAAGTTTGTGGAAAATCTCTAAACGGAACATTGTGAACATGAAGGCAGTGATTATTGGTTTATCTATTGACCTGGCATAATAAACATTTTGAAGATATCGCTGGTAGACGTACAAATTGTTGGCATCGTGACGCTTAATGCCCTAGACTGCTGCTTCTGGTGTGGAAATGGCCGACAAGACCATTTCAGTGAGTCCATATAAATCACTGTTCCACTGTTCAAAATAATGTGGACAACTTTTTAGCTTTAAAAGGCCCTTCAAAGTACTTAAAAGCAAAGCATGTAAAGATGTGTGGAGTTTGCACATTCTCCCTGTGACCACATGGGTTTCCTCCAGGTGCTCTGGTTTCCTCCCAATTCGCTCACTTTAATTCTCCATCCTTTCGTGTTCTTGTTCTATGCCTGTATGAAACTTTGCGAGTCTTCAAGGTACAACAGAAGTCTTTATTACAGTAACTCAATGCTGGCAGCAAGACAACTAAAATGGCTGCAACCACACAATCTGACTACACACTCCCCACTGTGTACAGCCAAAATAACTGTACAAAACATCTCCCTTTGTCCTGTGCAGCGCCACCTGCTGCACGGGAGGAGCGACGGGTCCTCCCACCCCACAGTACACCAAACATCCCACTCTCACTGACTCTCTGTCTTGGTCTCCTGCACTGTTGCGATGAGATCAAGGGACATCTCCATGCCTTCAGTCAAGGCACATTCCGGCCTTTGTTCTATGCCTGTTCTATATAGAGTTCAACAATTTTACAGAGCTTGCTTTCACAGTTTGTATTAGAGTGGTGCAGTTGGTAGAGCCGCTGCCTCACAGAGCCAGAGACCTGGGTTCAATCCTGACCTCGGGTGCGGTCTGTGCGGAGTTTGCACGTTCTCCCTGTGACTGCTGAGTTTCCTTTATGTGCTCCGATTTCATCCTGCATCCCAAAGGCATGCCGATTTGTCAGTTAATTGGCCCTCTGTAAATTACCCCTAATGTGTAGGAAGTGGATGCGAAAGTGGGATAACGTCGAACTATTGGCAAAGGGTGATCATGGTCCGAGTGGACTCAGTGGACCGAAGGGTCTGTTTCCATGCTGTACCTTTCAATCAATAAACAAAATGGATAATCGTGTTAAAACCTAGCTTTGACAATAGACAATAGGTGCAGGAGTAGGCCATTCAGCCCTTTGAGCCAGCACCGCCATTCAATGCGATCATGGCTGATCACTCTCAATCAGTATCCCGTTCCTGCCTTCTCCCCATACCCCCTCACTCCGCTATCCTTAAGAGCTCTATCCAGCTCTCTCTTGAAAGCATCCAACGAACTGGCCTCCACTGCCTTCTGAGGCAGAGAATTCCACACCTTCACCACTCTCTGACTGAAAAAGTTCTTCCTCATCTCCGTTCTAAATGGCCTACCCCTTATTCTTAAACTGTGACCCCGAACAATTGCCAAGCATATTGTTCCAAAATAAGTCATATCATATGATATGAAACATTGCATGATAAGACATGAAAAATTTATGAGGAGGAATAGAATTATCCACAGTTTCAGTTCCCATTACTTCAGGTTTACATGAGGGAAAACGCAAAGGGCAGTTTGCATGGCAAATGGGGAAAATTGGGCAATTAATATAGAAGTTCAACCAAACATCATGACAAAACAATGACATGGCCTGACCCGCTGAGTGTCTGCCACCATTTACTGTTATCATCTCACGTTCCCAGCCTCCACAGTGCTTCTAATCTGCAGAGCATGAACACTCCAAAGACGTACAGGTATGTAGGTTAATTGGCTGGGTAAATGTAAAAATTGTCCCTAGTGGGTGTAGGATAATGTTAATGTACGGGGATCACTGGGCGGCACGGACTTGGTGGGCCGAAAAGGCCTGTTTCCGGCTGTATGTATATGATATGATATGATGATGATAATCTCATTGATGGTCTGGACAGCATGGACTCGGTGGGCCGAAGGGCCAGTTTCCATGCAGTATCTTACAAACAATCAAAGGTGACAAGTGAAGGAGTTGTGCTTGCTCCAAGCTGAGCGTTGGTTTGTGTACGGCACTTTAGGACGGCACGGTGGTGCAGCGGTAGAGTTGCTGCATCACAGCGCCAGAGACCTGTGTTCAATCTGGACTATGGATGCCGTCTGGGCGGAGTTTGTACGTTCTTCCCATGACCACGCGAGTTTCCTCCGGGATGCTCCGGTTTCCCCCCACACATCCCAAACGTGTACAGGTTTACAGGTTAAGTGGCCTCTGTAAATTGCCCACAGTGTGTAGGGAGTGGAAGAGAATATGGGTTAACAGAGAAAGATACAAAGTGCTGGAGTAACTCAGCGGGTCAGGCAGCATCTCTGGAGAACATGGATAAGGTGACATTTTGGTTGGGGACCCTTCTTCAGACTGGGATAACACAGATCCAGTGTGAGCAGGTGATCGATGGTTGGTGTGGACTCTGGGCCAAATGGACTATTTCCATGCTGTATCAATTCTTTCAAAACATGGTAAGAGTTTCCATCTTCTGAAACTGTGACACCGGTGAAATAGAGGAAGCACATCGTTACAACCACTATGAAAGGTCATTTAAGCAACATTTATTTTCCTGAAAGAGGACGACGCAGAAAATATATTTCATGGAGTTATGCAGCATTTAACCAGGCACTTCAACCGTGCCTATGTAACAGCCAGCAACAGGCGGCACGGTGGCGCAGCGGTAGAGTTGCTGCCTTACAGCGCCAGAGACCCGGGTTCGAGCCTGACTACGGGTGCTGACTGTACTGAGTTTATACGTTCTCCCTGTGACTGCGTGGGTCCTCCCACACTCCAAAGACGTACGGGTTTGTGGGTTACTTGGCTTCTGTAAATTGTAAATTATCCATATTGTGTGTGTAGGACAGTGCTAGTGAGGATCGCTGGTCGGCACGGACTCGGTGGTCTGAAAGGCCTGTTTCTACGCTGTATCTCTGAAGTCTAAAGTATTTATATGTAACGGACCGCAGGTAGACCCGAATGCAGCACACGGAACAAAGGAAGTAGTTTTAGAATGAGCTTTATTTCTACCTGCTCGTGGACAGAAGACTGAGGCGTTCACCACGGCTACGACGAGGCATGAAGGTCGGGAGCAGGCAGGGTCGGCAATGGGACATTAGTCCAGGAGAGCATGCTGGAGAGTCTTGCATGAGGGCTAAGAACAATCTGGCAAAGAGTGTGTGTGCAGGAAGGGTTTATATGCTGGCTTGATTGGTGATCTGGAGCAGGTGAGTGAACAGGTGAGGGGAGTTGGCTTAACGTGGTGGGCGTGGCTGGCAGGTGAGTGAACAGGACAGACTGTGACATTATATACGCTAATCCCATTGTTTAACGCTAAAGCCTTCGACACCATGGCATTTCATGACCTCATCTAAATAATTAGTAATAGATTTATGCAGCACAGAAACAGGCCCTTCAGCCCAACTTGTCCATGCTAACCAAAATGCTCCATATCTGCTCGTCCCACTTGAGCACATTTGGCCCATATCCCTCTAAATCTTTCCTATCCATGTACCTAAATGTCTTTTAAGTGTTATCATATCATATCATATCATATATCTACAGCCGGAAACAGGCCTTTTCGGCCCTCCAAGTCCGTGCCGCCCAGTGATCCCCGTACATTAACACTATCCTACACCCACTAGGGACAATTTTTACATTTACCCAGCCAATTAACCTACATACCTGTACGTCTTTGGAGTGTGGGAGGAAACCGAAGATCTCGGAGAAAACCCACGCAGGTCACGGGGAGAACGTACAAACTCCTTACAGTGCAGCACCCGTAGTCAGGATCGAACCTGAGTCTCCGGCGCTGCATTCGCTGTAAAGCAGCAACTCTACCGCTGCGCTGCGTGCTTCAACCACCTCCTCTGGCAGCTCATTCCATACACCCCACCACCCTTTGTGTGAAAAAGTTACCCCTAAAGTTCCTATTAAATCTTTCCCCTCTCACCTTAAACCTATGTCCTCTGGTTCTTGATTCCCCTGCCCTGGGTCTGTACATTCACTCTATCTTGTCTCCTCGCGATTTTATGCACCTTACAAGATCACCCTCAGTTCTTGCGTAAGACTTTCAGAAATATGCACCCCCAGGTTGTTACACCCTGGTGAATTAATCTCCTCTGCCCCTGTCTCCATTGCACTCTCTCTCACACAAGTTAATTGGATCTGATGTTTAATGTGACTTTATTGTCAGGAAATATATTTAAAAATTGTCAACACAGGACACTTGATCAAATTAACATCATCTTTTTTTTGTCAGTGAATGCTCTGCACAAATGTTGTATTTCAGGAAGCATGCATGAAATTAATGTGTGTAATTAAAATGAGGCACCGCTGAGATTCGAACTCAGGATCTCCTGTTTACTAGACAGGCGCTTTAACCAACTAAGCCACGGCACCAGCTGATACCCATGTTCAAATGATCAATAAAAGAAGATGATACATCTCTCATTATTTGCAAATACTGTATTTTATTGAGTGTCTCCACATAATAACACAACAACTGAATTCAACTGCATGCAAGGTGAAATATGTTGCAATTGTTACTCCTGCAAAAGGAATAATTTTTTACATGCAATAAATCTGTTACAATATATGTTATACAAATATGTTGACACTTGATATCTTCACCCTGTTGATACCTTCATCCTGCAACTGCGATTGTTGGAAAGATGCCTCCACCGGCGTCGTGGCTTAGTTGGTTAAAGCGCCTGTCTAGTAAACAGGAGATCCTGAGTTCGAATCTCAGCGATGCCTTTCATTTCTGGAGCCATTTTAATTTAATTATCGGTCCATTCAGCCTAAGATTCCCATCAAAAGATGAATTAAATACTGCAATAAAAAAGATAAGTTGAAAAAGGTAACTTGCAAAGAGAGAGGCTTTTACACCACCTGACAGGCAAGAGTTAGAAGCAAGCTGTATGTACCTGTGCAAACAAATGGACACATTATTGGGAAAAGCAATTGAAAAGGGAATGTTTGCCTCATGCTTGCAAGGAAGTAAAGTCAGATCTTTTGCAATTTCAGCATCTGCAAGTTCCTTGCGTCTCTAAAATAACACCTAGCTTTGCAATTTGCAATGAAAAAAAAAGGTTGTAGCTTTTAGGATTAAAATGTTCTTGCCAGTAAAGTTGTGTGAAAAAAGCTGATCCATTCCTTTCAGTTCTGTTCTCCAAATTCCATGCAACCCCCCCCCCCCCCTCCCCCCCTGCACACTGGCGCAAAAGTTGCATTAATAAAAATCTCCACACACACAGCAAATTTTAAAAAAAAAATTGCACAGAATTAATTTGCTGAAGAAATAAAAAGATTTCCCAGCTCTTCTCTTTTCCCCCCTGGTAAATGAGAAGGAAGCAGAGTGCGACGTGTTGCAGCTGCGTTGCTACAGGTTAAAAAAAGATAAATAAGTGAAAAAAAAGATAAAGATTAGGTGCAAATAAAAAGTTGCAAGCCAAAAATGCAAGCTGACAGGTTGCTGATGCTCTTTACTATATCTTTAAACACTTGAGCCAGCTGGCGCCGTGGCTTAGTTGGTTAAAGCGCCTGTCTAGTAAACAGGAGATCCTGAGTTCGAATCTCAGCGGTGCCTAAGATTCTGAGGCAAAAGAATATTTTGCTGACAAAATACAACAGTCAGATTCTCTCAACAACACTAACGAGTTGTTTTTCAGCTCCAGGGTCAATTGCTTTGGAATAATCGGAACAATTTGCTTTTCCAGAAACAGAATTACAGTCGTAAAGCACAGAAATAGGCCCTTCGGCCCAACTTGTCCATACTGAGTATAAGAAAATAACTGCAGATGCTGGTACAAATCGAAGGTATTTATTTACAAAATGCTGGAGTAACTCAGCAGGTCAGGCAGCATCTCGGGAGAGAAGGAATGGGTGACGTTTCGGGTCGAGACCCTTCTTCAGACTGAGCTTAAGAAGGAAGCAGAGTGCGACGTGTTGCAGCTGCGTTGCTACAGGTTAAAAAAGATAAAAAAGATGTCCATACTGACCTCATTTGAAACTTACCAAATAGTGAAAGGCTCGGATTGCATGGATGTTTCCACCAGTGGGAGAGTCTAGGACTAGAGGTCATAGCCTCAGAATTAAAGGACATTCCTTTAGACAATAGACAATAGACAATAGGTGCAGGAGTAGGCCATTCAGCCCTTCGAGCCAGCACCGCCATTCAATGCGATCACTCTCAATCAGTACCCCGTTCCTGCCTTCTCCCCATACCCCCTCACTCCGCTATCCTTAAGAGCTCTATCCAGCTCTCTCTTGAAAGCATCCAACGAACTGGCCTCCACTGCCTTCTGAGGCAGAGAATTCCACACCTTCACCACCCTCTGACTGAAAAAGTTCTTCCTCATCTCCGTTCTAAATGGCCTACCCCTTATTCTTAAACTGTGGCCCCTTGTTCTGGACTCCCCCAACATTGGGAACATGTTATCTGCCTCTAATGTGTCCAATCCCCTAATTATCTTATATGTTTCAATAAGATCCCCCCTCATCCTTCTAAATTCCAGTGTATACAATTTAGGAAGTAGATGAGGAACAATTTCTTTAGTCAGAAGGTGGTGAATCTGTGGAATTCGTTGCCGCAGAAGGCTGTGGAGGCTAATTCAATGGATACTTTTTAAGGCAGCGATGGATAGATTCATGATTAGTGCAGGTGCCAGCGGTTATGGGGAGAAGGCAGGGGAATGGGGTTAGGAGGGAGAGATAGAACAGTCATGATTGAATGGCAGAGTAGGCTTGAGGGGGCGAATGGCCTAATTCTACTTCTATTCCTTATGACCTTATGACTGAGCAAACCAGTCTTATCCTAGGATGTGTAGGAAGGAACTGCAGATCCTACACATCCTGGATAAGACTTGTTTGCTCAGTCATAAGGTTGGTTTGCACCTAAGATTGACACAAAATGCTGGAGTAACTCAGCGTGTCAGGCTGCATCTCTGGAGAAAAATAGGTGATCTTTCGGGTCTGAAGTCTGAGGAAGGGTCTCAACCCGAAACGTCACCTATTTCTTTGCTCCAGAGATACTGCCCGATCCGCCGCGTTACTCCAGCATTTTGTGTCTATATTATCCAACTAGGATTTGGTAGATGTATCCATGGTGTGTATAAGGAATGTTTTCCAAGAACGTAGAACCACGCAGCACAGGAACAGGCCCTTCGGCCCACAGTATCTGTGCCGAACATGATGCCAAAATATACCAATCTCCTCTGCCTACATATGATACATATCCCTTCCATTTCCTGCAAAATCCATGTCCCAAACTAGAACCCTCTTAAATGCCACTATTGTGTCTGCCTCCACCACCAGCCCTGGCAGCAAGTTCCAGGCACCCACCACCCTCTATGTAATTAGACGTTTCCACCTTGGGGATTAGGGTTCTGATTGTCTGTCCAATCTACGCCTCTCATAGTTTTATAGACTTCTACCAACTACCCACCTCAGTTTCCGAGATCAGTACATTTTTAAAATCAGCAAGCAGACAGGCTATTTCAGACCATTAATTGTATAATGAGGAAAGGTTAATTATTGATAGACACAAAATGCTGGAGTAACTCAACGGGACAGGCAGCATCTGTGGAGAGAAGGAATGGATGACAATAGACAATAGACAATAGGTGCAGGAGTAGGCCATTCAGCCCTTCGAGCCAGCACCGCCATTCAATGCGATCATGGCTGATCACTCTCAATCAGTACCCCGTTCCTGCCTTCTCCCCATACCCCCTCACTCCGCTATCCTTAAGAGCTCTATCCAGCTCTCTCTTGAAAGCATCCAACGAACTGGCCTCCACTGCCTTCTGAGGCAGAGAATTCCACACCTTCACCACTCTCTGACTGAAAAAGTTCTTCCTCATCTCCGTTCTAAATGGCCTACCCCTTATTCTTAAACTGTGGCCCCTTGTTCTGGACTCCCCCAACATTGGGAACATGTTTCCTGCCTCTAATGTGTCCAATCCCCTAATTATCTTATATGTTTCAATAAGATCCCCCCTCATCCTTCTAAATTCCAGTGTATACAAGCCTAATTGCTCCAGCCTTTCAACATACGACGTTTCGGGTCGGGTCGGGTCGAGACCCTTCTTCGGACCGATTTATCGGGTAATTAAGGGGCTTTTACAAAACAGTGATCACAATGTGTAGGAAGGAACTGCAGATGCTGGTTTAAACCGAAGATAGACACACAAAAAACTGGAGTAACTCAGTGGGGCAGGCTACATCTCTGGAGAGAAGGAATGGGTGACGTTTCGGGTCGAGACCCTTCACAGTGCATTGTTATACTGGCAGTATTGGCAGTGTTTTAGTTCAATCTGAAACGAGCTTTATTACAGCATAAGTCGATAATTGGCCATGGTAGGTTGGTTAACCTTTAAAGAGTTAATGATTAACTTTTAAAGAATTAATATGCTCTTTACAAGTTATACATCCCTCTGCGGAAGAATAAAGACCAGTAAACAAGGTTGATTAGTCATGGTTATGGCATATCATAGCATGAAATCAAAGCAGAAGACTTTTAACATTGACACGTAGAGCAATAACCCTGACATTTGGGGAACTTTCAGAATTCAGCAAAGTTGGGCAAAGGTGTTGAAAAATAAAGAGAAAGTGGCTTACTACAGTAGAAGGGGTGGCACGGTGGTGCAGCGGCAGAGTTGCTGCCTTACAGCGCCAGAGACCAGGGTTCAATCCTGACTACGGGTGCTGTCTTTACGGAGTTTGCACATTCTTCCTGTGACCTCGTGGGTTTCCTCCAGGTGCTCCGGATTCCTCCACGGTACAACTAGGTTTGTAGGTTAATTGGCTTTGGTAACAATTGTAAATTGTCCCTCGTGCTTAGGAGAGTTGGTGTACGGGGGTCGCTGATCATCACGGATTCGGTGGGCCGAAGGGCCTGTTTCCGCGCTGTATCTCTAAACTAAACTAAACTAAAGAGCAAGAAACATTGGAAAAGACTGTACAAGCACGCAAGGACTGTAAGAAGACCCGGTTGGAAGGATCCCGACCTGAAAATGCACCTATCCATGTTCTCCAGGGATGCTGCCTGAACCACTGAGTTACTCCAGCACTTTGTGCCTTACCAGAGCACACTGTAAGATGTGATGGGATGCAAATAAATAATTAGCAAGAGTTAATGTGTCCTTGCACACAGAGGCAGGGAGTGTTACATTGGAGAATAAGGAAATGACAGAGAAATTAAACAAATATTTTTACATAGAACAGGTCTATCGGCAGGCAGATGGGCCAAATGGCCTAATTCTACCCCTATCACTTATGAACTTGTGAAACAGACCCTTCAGCCCTAATTGCCCAAGCCGACCAACATCTCCCGTCTACATCAGTCCCATGTGCCTGCGTTTGGCCCATGTCCCTCTAAACCATGCACCTGTCTAACTGTTCTTAAACATTGCGATAGTCGCTGCCTCAACTACCTCCTCTGGCAGTTCGTTCCTTACACCCACCACCCCTTGTGTGAAAAGGTTACTCCTCAGTTTCCTATTAAATCTTTCCCCCCCCCTCTAAACCTGTCCTATCCAAGTACCTGTCTAAATGTTTAATTGAATGTAGAGATAAACAGGACATTCTTGTATTGGAAGCAGGGTCGTGTGGCTGTTGAAGTATTGGTGTTGTGAATAGCTGTGGCCTCAATCTGTACCAAAGACTTTGGTTGGGGAAATCAAGTGCAATGAGGATGTTTAATGCAGAGAGACGCTAGGTGGCAGTGTGCACAATGAGCAGGATATGAAGAGGCAGGTTACGTGACTGGGCCAGAAAATGACTGAATGCAATAAATAATGAACAAAATGGGAGCTTGGCACGGCAGGAGGAAAACATAGAAAGGCAAAGAATATTTAAAAGGTGAAAGTTTGCAAACTGCTGGCGTTCAAGGGACTTTGTTATCCAATGAAAGTCTGAAGAAGGGTCTCGACCCGAAACATCACCCATTCCTTCTCTCCACCTTTGCCCAGATGCTGCCTGACCTCCTGAGTTCTCCAGCATTTTGTGATACCTTCAATAAGAATCATTATAAGTTGATGTGTAGGAAAGAACTGCAGATGCTGGTTTAAATCGAAGATAGACACAAAATGCTGGAGTAACTCAGCGGGTCAGGCAGCATCTCTGGAGAGAAGGAATGAGTGATATTTCGGGTCGAGACCCTTCTTCAGACTGATCAGTCTGAAGAAGGGTCTCGACCCGAAACTTCACCCATTCCTTCTCCCCATTAAAAGTTGATTGCAGGCATGTTTTAATGTAGACAAAATGGTGCTGGTCAAACAGGTACATGGTTCTATAAGATCCCCTCTCAACCTTCTAAATTCCAGTGAATATAAGCCCAGTCGATCCATTCTTTCATCATATGACAGTCCCGCCATCCCGGGAATTAACCTGGTGAATCTACGCTGCACTCCCTCAATAGCAAGAATGTCCTTCCCCAAATTAGGAGACCAAAACTGCACACAGTACTTCAGGTGTGGTCTCACCAGGGCCCTGTACATCTGCAGTAGGACCTCCTTGATCCTAAACTCAAATCCTCTCGCTTTGAAGGCCAACGTGCCATTTGCTTTCTTCACTGCCTATAGTTGGAGAATTCAACGATCATACCATTGGGTTGTAAGCTACCCAAGCTGAAGTGGGTTAGTTCCAGTGCAGATGACCAAAGGAATCTTCACGATGGTTAGAATGCCAGCTGTAAGTCATCGAGTCATATAGCATAGAGATGGGCCCTTCGGCCGAACTTACCCATGCTGACCAAGATGTCCCATCTACGCTAGTCCCACCTGCCGGCCTTTGGCCCTCATATCGCCACATCTTTTCTGTCCTTAGTATTACAAGTTCACAAATTAATGTTCTGGGTTAAACCTAAACTTTTCCTATTCATGTACCTGTCCAAAAATGTCTCTTAAGTGTTGTTATTATAGCTGCTTGAACTACCTCCTCTTGCAGGTCATTCCATCCATCCACCGCCCTCTGGGTGAAAAAGGTTCCTAGTAAATCTTTCTCCTCTCACCTTAACTTTTGGAAGATGTTTGTGAGAAGTAGAGGGGAGGTGGGGGTGGGGGGGAGTATTGCAACAGTGGAGTGTGCAGGTACCAAAGGCACAATGTGCTTGCTTCAGCAGGTGAGGCGAGGCAGCGGTGTGGTGGCATTATATAGTGCAAGTCGTCGGTCTTTTGCAGAAGCCGCGGTCAGCTCTGCTCAGCAACCTGCCGCAAGGGCGGCACGGTGGCGCAGCGGAGTTTGTACGTTCTCCCCGTGACCTGCGCGGGTTTTCTCCGAGATCATCATCATCATATATATACAGCCGGAAACAGGCCTTTTCGGCCCTCCAAGTCCGTGCCGCCCAGCGATCCCCGTACATTAACACTATCCTACACCCACTAGGGACAATTTTTTACATTTACCCAGCCAATTAACCTACATACCTGTACGTCTTTGGAGTGTGGGAGGAAACCGAAGATCTCGGTTTCCTCCCACACTCCAAAGACGTACGAGTTTGTAGGTTAATTGGCTGGGCAAATGTAAAAATTGTCCCTAGTGGGTGTAGGATAGTGTTAATGTGCGGGGTTCGCTGGGCGGCGTGGACCCGGTGGGCCGAAGGGCCTGTTTCCGCGCTGTATCTCTAAATCTAAAAAAATCGAAATCTAATTTCAGGCATGCACTATTTGAGAGCTGCACTATATTGTTAAAAACAAGACTTGCATAGATTTGTTTTATGCGTGCGGGGTTGGGGTGGAACAGACGTTGTTTAATAAACGGCACAAAGGGATTCTGATTTTGCTTTTGCTTCTGGTGTTCGGCTGTAGTCAGTTTCGACTGAAGATAGACACGAAAAGCTGGAGTGGCTCAGCGGGTCAACAAAAAAGAAAACTAGACGGCCCTAACTTTCCGACTCTTTATTTTGGATTTAGAAGGAAATGCAGATGCTGGGATCTTTAGCAAAGGAGGGACTGGTTTCGTGTTTTCTTTGTTGCCGTTCTGTCACTGCATAAAGCTGCAAAGCAGCAGAGTTTTAACAAACAAATGTCCAGCAAAATTTACAGACAACCACTGCATCAGTTGCAAACTACCCTTGCACGAGTCGAGTGGCATCGCTTGCAAACTACCCGGACATCAGACTGACAGCAGGCTGTTCAACCTCAGGCACCTGCAAGCTGTTACAAAGGTGAAGGAGACCATCATCAGAGATTTCTTGTTTGCTGATGACTGCGCCCTCAACGCCAGCACAGAGCACAAGATGCAGCCTGAAATGGACTGCTTCTCACAGGCCTGTGACAACTTTGGTCTCTCCATTAGCACCAAAAAGTCAGAAGTTATGTACCAGCCCGCGCCTGGAAAGCCCTACCCAGGAACCACACATCACGGTGAAGGGACAGAATCCACAGGCAGTCGACAGCTTTACCTATCTGGGCAGTACACTCTCGCGAGTGGTGACCATTGACGCTGTGGTCAACAACAGGATTGCCAAGGCCAGCGCTGCCTTTGGGCGACTCCGTGAGAATGTTTGGGAGCGGAGAGGACTCAGCCTTACCACCAAGCTGAAGGTCTACTGTGCAGTGGTACTCACCACTCTTCTCTATGCCAGTGAGACTTGGACTGTCTACAGCAGACATGCCAAACAGCTCAACCACTTTCACTTGAGCTGCCTACACAGACTCCTTCACATCAGGTGGCAGGACACAATTCCCGACAGAGGTCTTGGAACGGGCCGGAATCCCCAGCGTCCACACCCTCCTACGGAAAGCCCAAGCCAGATGGGCAGACCATGTCGTCAGAATGCCCGAGAGTCAGCTTCTGTATGGAGAACTGTGTCAGGGCAAGCGCTCAATAGGAGGACAGGAGAAACGGTTTAAGGACTGCCTCAAAGTGTCCTTCAAAGACTTGGACATCAACCTCAGCACTTGGGAGTCTCTTGCTCTGAACCGTCCAACCTGGTACGCCAGGAGCCCGTGCAGCAGAGAACAGACGCACTGCAGAGGCCCAGAGGAAACGCACCGCGCGCAAGGCCCGGGCTACCTCCACTTCCACTGCAGCACCCATCCACTTGTATCCTACGTGTGGGCGTGCCTTCCGGGCCCGGATTGGCCTCACCGGTCACTTCCGGACCCACAGTCACCAATCCTCCAACTGAAAGTGAAGTCATGGTCATCTTCGAACCCGAAGGACGAACAACAACAACCCGGACAACAGTTGCGGACACAAACTGCCGGAGTAACTCAGCGGGTCAGGCAGCATCTCATGAGAGAAGGTATGAGGGACAAATAAAGTGTCTTTGAACTTGAAGAAGGGTCTGGACCCAAAACGTCACCCATTCCTTCTCTCTCCAGAGATGCTGCCTGTCCCGCTGAGTTACTCCAGCATTTTGTGTCTACCTTCGATTTAAACCAGCATCTGCAGTTTTTGTCTCCAGCACATCAGTCGCGGACAACTCTTGCACGAGTTGTCTTGTCTTGTTGATACTGCACCAACCGCCGCTGTTGGGCTATAAACGTGCAGTCACTCGTGCATGCAGTTGCAGGCTACCGTGCATGAGTTGCACCAATCCTTGCATCGGTCGCGGACCACTCTTGCACAAGTTGCAGACTGACTACCCGTGCACAGGTTGCAGCAATCCCTTGCATCGGTTGCGGACCACTCTTGGACGAGTTGCAGACTGACTACCCGTGCACAGCACAGGTTGCAGCAATCCTTGCATCGGTTGCGGACCACTCTTGCACGAGTTGCAGACTGACTACCCGTGCACGAGTTGCAGCAATCCCTTGCATCGGTTGCGGACCACTCTTGCACGAGTTGCAGACTGACTACCCGTGCACAGCACAGGTTGCACCAATCCTTGCATCGGTTGCGGACCACTCTTGCACGAGTTGCATCGGTGGCAAACTACCCGTCTGCACCAGTTGCACTTCCCGGAGACAAGTGGCGTCGCGTCGCGTCACGGCGTGGTGATTGGGCCAGACCACGCCAGCATGTGACTTTGTCCAGAGGCGTAACAGTCAGATGAAAACACGAGTGGGTGGGTGGGTTGACGGGTGGGGGGTGTGGGGTGTGGGTATAAAACCCTGGCCTGGGGCTTGTGCCAGCACCAACAGCCTGTAGCGGGAGAACATCATCGTCCTCGTCCCCCCCCTCCTCCACCACCAACACCACTGCAGCCGCTACAGATGGGGGCCGGCCGTCAACATCCAGCTGCCGTTTAGCAGAACTTCCCGCTCCGCTCCCGGGGCCGCGAGCTGTCGATCCCCGGGCAACGTTCCATCGCCCCTGGCAACGAGCTGCAGATCCCCGGGCCGCGAGCTGTCGATCCCATCGCCCCTGGCAACGAGGTGAGGATCCCCGGGCAACGAGCTGTAGATCCCCGGGCAACGTTCCATCGCCCCTGGCAACGAGCTGCGGATCCCCGGGCAACGTTCCATCGCCCCTGGCAACGAGCTGCAGATCCCCGGGCAACGTTGCATCGCCCACACCCCCAGCCCGAGCCCGGGCCTGCACGCTCTGCAGCCGCCATGGACGCGGGGACGCACCCCGACACCTGCCTGGACAAGGACGCCCGCAGCCTGGGGGTGAACGACGTGTACGAGATCGCCAAGCTGATCGGCACCGAGCTGGAGAAGCTGATCGACAGCCACGGGAAGGAGGCGGTGGAGGGGCTGATTCCCAAAATCGTGCGCGTCTTGGAGATGCTGGAGGGCTTCGTGGCCCGCAACGCCGGGAGCAGCGAGCAGGAGCTGATCCGAGCCTTCGTGAAGCTGCAGGAGGGGGAGAAGGGCACGGCTCAACACTACAAGGTCGGCGCTCTCTTTTTGTTTTGTTTTTGCATCGACACGTGTACACACTACTGGCATCGCAATGTAACCCCGCTGCGCGCCTCAACGCTGACATTCAGCCCGGCAGCAGGACGAACACTTACCTCATGGGCGCAAAGTATAAGGGCAAATACTGGGAGACAGACAGACAGAGAGACAGTGAGAGAGACCCTCAGACTGTGTGAGAGAGAGTGACAGAGAGAGAAAGAGTGAGAGACAGAGAGAGAGTGTGACACTGAGAGAGTGACAGAGAGAGAGAGAGTGACTGAGAGAGAGAGTGACAAAGAGAGAGTGACAGAGAGAGAGTGTGACAGAGAGTGAGAGTGACAGAGAGAGTGACAGAGAGAGTGACAGAGAGAGAGTGTGACAGAGAGAGAGTGAGAGTGACAGAGAGAGTGACAAAGAGAGAGTGAGAGAGTGACAGCAAGAGAGTGTGACAGAGAGAGTGACAGAGAGAGAGAGAGAGTGACAGAGAGAGAGTGTGACAGAGAGTGTGACAGAGAGAGAGAGAGACACACAGACGGAGAGAGAGAGAGAGTGACAGAGAGAGTGACAGAGAGAGAGAGAGTGACACAGAGAGAGTGGCAGAGAGAGAGAGTGTGACAGAGAGTGTGACAGAGAGAGTGACAAAGAGAGAGTGACAGAGCGAGAGAGTGACAGAGTGAGAGAGTGACAGAGCGAGAGAGTGACAGAGCGAGAGAGAGAGTGTGACAGAGAGAGAGAGAGTGACAGAGAGAGAGTGACGGAGTGAGAGAGAGAATGGTAGTGATCATCTTTTAGACCTTAAAGAATAGATAGGCAAAGTTTATTGCAAGTTTGTTCACCGAGTGGTGAACACACTGCCAGGGGTGGTGGTGGAGACAGATACATTAGTGGTGTTTGAGGCTTTTGGATAGACACATGGATTTGAGGGATATGGATCCGTGTGCAGGGCAGAGTTGGGGTCGGGTTCAGCATGGACATTGTGGGCTGAAAGGCCTGATCCTGTGCTGCACTGTTCTACGTTCTACGTTGGTTTTGTCTTGCTCGGCGTGTGTTGTCAGACCTGCAGAGTATTTCCACAGCATATTGTTTTTACTTTAAGTCCCCTACGTCTGTAGTTGTTTGTTTGTGAACACAAGTGATTTTGGCTGCAGCTCGACTCGTCCCAACTGTTTGCGTTTGGCCCAAGTCCCTCTAAACCTTCCCTATCCACGTATCCACCACAATCGGTGTGGGAAAAAGTTGCCCCTCGGCTTCCCATTCAATCTTTGTGCGTAAACTGTCATCAATATTGAATGAATATTTCAGGAGGTTGAGGGAAAGAAACTGCAGATGCTGGTATAAATCGAAGGTAGACAAGAAATGCTGGCGTAACTCAGCAGGCCAGGCAGCATCTCTGGAGAGAAGGAATGGGTTCCTTCTGGAGAGAAGGAATGGGATTCAGTTCTTCAGACTGAACTTAGAAACATAGAAGCATAGAAAATAGGTGCAGGAGTAGGCCATTCGGCCCTTCGAGCCTGCACCGCCATTCAATATGATCATGGCTGATCATCCAGCTCAGTAGCCTGTACCTGCCTTCTCTCCATACCCCCTGATCCCTTTAGCAAAAAGGGCCACATCTAACTCCCTCTTAAATATAGCCAATGAACTGGCCTCAACTACCTTCTGTGGCAGAGAATTCCACAGACTCACCACTCTCTGTGTGAAGAAATGTTTTCTCATCTCGGTCCTAAAAGACTTCCCCCTTATCCTTAAGCTGTGACCCCTGGTTCTGGACTCCCCCAACATTGGGAACAATCTTCCCGCATCTAGTCTCTCCAACCCCTTAAGAATTTTATATGTTTCTATAAGATCCCCCCTCAGTCTTCTAAATTCCAGCGAGTACAAGCCCAGTCTATCCAGTCTTTCCTCATATGAAAGTCCCGCCATCCCAGGGATCAATCTGGTGAACCTTCTCTGTACTCCTTCTAAGGCAAGAACGTCTTTCCTCAGGTTAGGAGACCAAAACTGCACACAATACTCCAGGTGTGGTCTCACCAAGGCCCTGTACAACTGCAGCAGAACCTGCAGAAGAAGGGTCTCGACCCGAAACGTCACCCATTCCTTCTCTCCAGAGATGCTGTCTGGCCCACTGAGTTACTCCAGCATTTTATGTTTACCTTCAGGAAGTTGAGGGGTGATCTTATTAGAGATGTACAAAACCGTAAGAGAAATAGATCGGGTAGATGCACGGTCTCTTGCCCAGAGTAGGGGAATCGAGAACCAGAGGACATAGGTGTAAAGTGAGGGGGGACAGATTTAATAGGGACCTGAGGGGTAATTTTATTTACACAAAGTGTGGTAAGTATATGGAATGAGCTGCCGGAGGACGTATCACAACATTTAAGAAATATTTACATTGGAGAGGAAAGGTTTAGGCCAAACGCAGGCAGGTGGGATTAGTGTAGATCGGACCTGATCTGTTGAACGTTGAGGGCAAGTTGGGACGAAGGGCATGTTTCCAAGCTCTGTGACTCTGTGATAATCAATTCTAATTCCCTCAGCAATTCACATACACAAAGACACATTCAACGTGGGTGAGACATACCATCACTTCTGGAGAGGATTAGTGTAGAGATACAGCGCGGAAACAGGCCCTTCGGCCCACCGGGTCCGCGCCGCCCAGCGATCCCTGCACATTAACACTATCCCACACACACTAGGGATAATTTTACGTTTAGAAACATAGAACACAAGGCAGGAATAGGCCATTCGGCCCTTCAAGCCAGCACCACCATTCAATATGATCATGGCTGATCATCCAAAGTCAGTACCCCATTCCTGCTTTTTCCCAATATCCATAGATTCCGTTAGCGTTAAGAGCACATTAACACTATCCCACACACACTAGGGACAATTTGTTACATTTACCAAGTCAATTAACCTACATACCTGTACGTCTTTGGAGTGTGGGAGGAAACCGAAGATCTCGAAGAAAACCCTCGCAGGTCACGGGGAGAACGTACAAACTCTGTACGGACAGCACCCGTAGTCAGGATCGAACCCGGGTCTCCGGCGCTGCATTCGCTGTAAGGCAGCAATTCTACCGCTGCGCCACCGAGCTCCCATCTATGATCTGAAGAAGGGTCTCGACCCAAAACGTCACCCATTCCTTCTCTCCTGAGATGCTGCCTGACCTGCTGAGTTACTCCAGCATTTTGTGAATAAATACCTTCGATTTGTACCAGCATCCGCAGTTATTTTCCTACACTTCCATCTATGATCAGTTGATCACCAACCAATGTGCACCAGCCACCTCCTTCTCATTTCTAATCCATCGAAGGGCTTGTTTTCCACGCTGTATGACTCTATGACATTCTAAAATGCATCGGGCAAATTTCTTTCTACACAGAGTCGCAAGGCCTTTCATGGGGTGACACGGTGGCGCAGCGGTAGAGTTGCTGCCTTACAGCACCAGAGACCCGGGTTTGATCCTGACTATGGGTCTGTCTGTACGTTCTCCCTGTGACCTGCATGGGGTTTTTTCACACACTCCAAAGACGAACAGGTTTGTAGGTTAATTGGCTTGGTATAAATGCATAAATTGTCCCTAGTGTGTGTAGGATAGTGTAAGTGTGCGTGGATTGCTGATCAGTGCGGACTCGGCGGGCTGAAGGGCCTGTTTCTGCGCTGTATCTCACATCTAAACAAAGTGCAGGGAATAGAGGGATATGGATCATGTATAGGAGAAGGAGATCAATTTAATTTGACATCATGTTGGGCACATAGTGGACCGATGGGCCTGTTCCCGCGCTGTACTGTTCTATCTTCTAAATAATATCCGGACTACATAAAAGGGAAATGCCAAACTAAAACAAGTGGGGAAGTCATTGAACTAAATTTTGCCATTGCAGTTATTTACAAAAGCAGTCACAAGGAAGTCACAATTTCCATTCCAAACTACACTTTACAGCTGGAAAAAAATCTCCATTAAGTAGCACCTGATCCCACGCATGTTATTTGTGTAAACAGATTTTCAGGAAGCATTAAGCGATTTTAACAAACCATGTCCTTTTGATGGGAAAATAGTTTCTGTCGAAGAATAGCAAATTTTGAGGAAGATCAAGGGGTTTAGTTTAGAAATGCAGCGCGGAAACAGGCCCTTCGGCCCACGAGTCTGCGGCGATAAGCGATCCCCGCACATTAACACGCAGTAGGGACAATTTTACACTCGTGCCAAGCCAAGTAACCTACAAATCTGCACGTCTTTGGAGTGTGGGAGGAAACCGGAGACGATCTTGGAGAAAATCCACGCTGGTCACGGGGAGAACGTACAATCTCCGTAAAGACAGCTCCCGTAGTTTGGATCGAACCCAGATCTTTGGCGCTGTAAGGCAGCAACTCGACCACTGCGCCACCGTGCCGGTAACAAAATGAGGCACCGCTGGGATTCGAACTCAGGATCTCCTGTTTACTAGACAGGCGCTTTAACCAACTAAGCCACGGCGCCGGCTTAATTGTTGACTGACATGATACAACTTGCACTTGTTACAAATACATCCCTAAATATCAGCACCTTGGCAGGATGCATATTCCTTCCTTTTATTCTCACTTGTCAGCAAACTATATATATATGTTTTCTATACAAATTGTTTTTTTTCCAACCATTCTCTTAGGTCTAACGGAATCAAGGGATATGGGGGAAAAAAGCAGGAACGGGGTGCTGATTGTGGATGATCAGCTGTGATCATATTGAATGGCGGTGCTGGCTCGAAGGGCCGAAGGGCCTACTCCTGCACTTATTTTCCATGTTTCGATTGTTAAAAGTGGGTGGCACAGCTGGTAGAGCCGCTGCCTCTCGACGCCCGAGACCCAGGTTCGATCCTGACATCGGGTGCTGTCAGTGTGGAATTCTCCCTGCGGAACACGTGGGTTTCCTCCGGGCGCTCCGGTTTTCTCCCACACTCCAAAGGCGTGGCTTTGCTTATTCCCAAACCCACGTGGTCAGGTTAGCAGACTCCCCTTCACAAGATAATCAACAAGGGACATGGAACTCGACGCTGACTTATACGGCAAAGAGAAAACTACAAGGAAGCCACAACAGGCAACTTGCAGTTCAACAACACACATCTACTCCCTACATCCAGCGTTTTTTCCCTGAAGCAATTTCCCTCTGGAATGTCCTCACACAATCCTCTGTCGACATGCCCACCTACGCAACCTTCAACACCCCCATCCAGGCCCACAGATGGCACAGCCCCCGCCAGACCAAACCCTCTCTCGTCAACTTCCAGTATCATCCCTGGTGGGCTCTTCGGAGGTGATGACCCGAAACGCCACCCATTCCCTCTCTCCTAGATGCTGCCTGACCTGCTGAGTTACTCCAGCATTTTGTGATACCTTCAAGATACAAGCTGCGAGTGGAGAGAGGTTGGGCAGGCCAGGGCTTTATTCCTTGTAGTGCAGGAGGCTGATGGGTGACCTTATTGAGGTGCATTAAAAATCGTGATGGAAATAGATAGGGTCGATGATGCAAAGAGTGTGGGGAATCTTTATAGATGTTCCTGCTGTGAATATTCAGGGCAAGGGCTTAGAAATATAGAAAATCGGTGCAGGAGGAGGCCTTTTGGCCCTTCGAGCCAGCACCACCGTTCATTGTGATCATGGCTGATCATCCACAATCAGTAACCTGTGCCTGCCTTCTCCCCATATCCCTTGATTCCACTAGCCCCTAGAGCTCTATCCAACTCTCTTTTAAATTCATCCAGTGAATCGGCCTCCACTGCCCTCTGTGGCAGAGAATTCCACAAATTCACGACTCTCTGGGTGAAAAAGTTTTTTCTCACAGTGAGCAATTTCCAGCAACCAGGCATCAATCTGCCGGGTGATCTGAGAGGGTTGGGCAGCTCGTGTGAGTGGGTGGGGGGGATGGAATGGTTGGCGCAAGGTCTCGACCTGAAACGCAAACCATTCCTTCCCTCCCACAGGTGCTGCTGCTCGAGCCACTGGAGTTCCTCCAGCAAGAGAGTGTGTTGCTGCTGACTCCAGCATCGGCTGCCTCTCATGTCTGCGTGGGCCCACGAATTAAACAGCAGACTGTAACACACGCTGGCTCGAGGCCAGGTCATGCTGTTGATTCAGCTCAGACTTTGAACTCCGGCCCTTCGCCATAACCGAACACAAGACACCCGTTGTAGCAAAAGCGAGGAAAGAGGAAGATGCGAAGCTTGTGATAGGAGGTGCCTTGGGTCATCAAAGTCCACGGATGAGTTGGAAAGGGGATGTTCGAGGGATGGGAACCCATGACTGATGACGCGGAAGTTTTAAGGACTCCCATTACTACATGAGTTTAGTCTGCAGTTTAGTTTGGAGTCCACAATGCACTGCATTGTATATGCATTCAATACAAAGGGCGGTACGGTGGCGCAGCGGTAGAGTTGCTGCCTTACAGCGAATGCAGCGCCAGAGACCCGGGTTCGATCCCAACTACTGGTGCTGTTTGTACGGAGTTTGTACGTTCTCCCCGTGACCGCGTGGGTTTTCTCCGAGATCTTCGGTTTCCTCCCACACTCCAAACACGTAGGGTGATTGACTTGGTAAATATAAAAATTGTCCCTAATGGGTAGAGTATAGTGTTAATGTGCGGGGATCGCTGGTCGGCGCGGACCTGGTGGGCCGAAAGGGCCTGTTTCCGCGCTGTATCTCTAAAACTAAATACAATGCGTTTACAATGCAATTCAGATCTCCGTTCTGAATGGCCTATCCTTTATTCTTAAACTGTGGCCCCTGGTTCTGGACTCTCCCAACATCGGGAACATGTTTCTTGCCTCTAGCGTGTCCAATCCCTTAATAATCTTATGTTTCAGTAAGATCCCCTCTCATCTTTCTAATCTCATCCTTTTTCAGCGTCTCCAAAATTAAGACTTCACTTCAAGAACTTTCAAATGCTCAGCCACCATGGCATAATCATTACAGCGGACGTCCAGTCTTACTTGGAATGGGATGGAATACTTTATTGTCACATGTGACAAGCACAGTGAGATTCTTCGCTTGTATGCCCAAGGTATACAAATTGCGGCCACCTACGGCTCTGACAGAATTACAAAGCACGCCGGCTCCCCCCTTTGTTCTCCCCCCCCCCCCCCCCACAGCATTCCCCCCACTCTGGGTCCTCCATTGTTCATAAGGTCATAAGTGATAGGAGTAGAATTAGGCCATTCGGCCCATCAAGTCTGCTCTGCCATGCAATCATGGCTGATCTCCGTTAGAACGGAGATGAGGAAAACCTTTTCAGTCAGAGAGTTGTAAATCTGTGGAATTCTCTGCCTCAGAAGGCAGTGGAGGCCAATTCTCTCGATGCTTTCATGAGAGAGCTAGATAGAGCTCTTAAAGATAGCGGAGTCAGGGGGTATGGGGAGAAGGCAGGAACGGGTACTGATTGTGAATGATCAGCCATGATCACATTGAATGGCGGTGCTGGCTCGAAGGGCCGAATGGCCTACTCCTGCACCTATTATCTATCTATCTCTCCTTCCTAACCCCATTCTCCTGCCTTCTCCCCATAACCCCTGACACCCGTACTAATCAAAACTATAACTATCTCTGCCTTAAAAATATCCACCGACTTGGCCTCCACAGCCTTCTGCAGCAAAGAATTCCACAGATTCACCACCTGAGTAAAGAAATTTCTTCTCATCTCCTCCCCCCCCCCCCCCCCCCCCCCGGAGAAACTCAGTAGGACAGGCAGCATCTCTGGAGAGAAGGAATAGGTGATGTTTCGGGTCGAGTATCTATCTTGGGTTCCAAAGGGTCTCTGTGCATCTTTCTTGTGAAGAAGTATGGTATGGACAGGTACTTTGCTTGTCATTTGTGCTGAGGTGCAGTGAAATTAATTTTTGTATACAGTTCACTATACATAAACACTTAGATACACATTAGCATCTTGGATACAGTACAAGTGCACAGCAGTAGTACACTGAGACAGTGTACAGAGTCGCCAGTTTGGTGCCATTTTCAAGTCCCAGTTGTTGTAAGTGTAGGGTTCTTGATCTGACCATGTTGCCAGGACTCGAGAGCCTGAGCTACAAGGAGAAGTTGGGCAGGCTAGGACTTTATTCCTTGGAGTGCAGGAGGATGAGGGGTGATCTTATGAAAGGTATTTATTCACAAAATGCTGGAGTAACTCAGCGGGTCAGGCAGCATCTCAGGAGAGAAGGAATGGGTGGCGTTTCGGGTCGAGACCCTTCTTCAGATTGATGTCAGGGGGGCGGGACAAAGGAAGGATATAGGTGGAGACAGGAAGATAGAGGGAGAACTGGGAAGGGGGAGGGGAAGAGAGGGACAGAGGAACTATCTAAAGTTGGAGAAGTCAATCTTCATACCGCTGGGCTGCAAGCTGCCCATACGGAGGCGTGTATACATCAGATGGGGTAGACACACAGTGTCCTTTATCCAGAGTCGTGGAATCGACAGTCCAAGCACAAACATAGCTGGAAACTGTTATCAATGTGCAATCCTAGACCTTTTCTGTATGTGTCAATATAACCGTAGCAAGTGTAACACTCTGATGCATTCACCAGGGCAGGGCCAGCCTCCTTTAGTTGACCTCTGGCTTTTTGTGACGTTCACGGTCAGTCAAGTCAGTGTTTATTTTAAGAGCCTGCAGTAGTTATTTTAAGAGTTCCACTCACTTACTCTTTTGGCGCACGTCTAGGTCCGTAGGAAAGACTTTTCCACTTGCGGTTTGACTGTTCTCCAGGTCAAGTCACAGTTTCCTTTGTCACGCCCTTCCCTGGCTTTCTGTTCACTGCTTGCCTCTCCCTTTGCCAACCGCCAGAGCCAAGGAGGATTAGTTGGCACAGCGCGCGCGCGCTGGAGAAAGTGATTGTTTGTGGTTCATGGAACCTATTGCAGCAACTAAACCCAGCAATTGGGCGGCATGGTGGCGCAGTGGTAGCGTTGCTGCCTCACAGCGCCAGAGACCCGGGTTTGATCCCGACTACGGGTGCTTGTCTGTGCGGAGTTTGTACCTTCTACCCGTGACCTGCGTGGGCTTTCTCCGAGATCTATGGTTTCCTCCCACACTCCAAAGACGTGCAAGTTTGTAGGTTAATTGGCTAGGTATAAATGTAAATTGTCCTCGTGTGTGTGTGGGATAGTGTTTGTGTGTGGGCTGAATGGCCTGTTTCCGCGCTGTACCTCGCAACTAAACTAATCCAGGGAGTTCCGACCCCACAGATCCATTCGAGGCGTGCTATGATGACTAACACACAAGACAATATTTTCTTGTCGGTGCAGATGTCCACATTCCTGGGTTGGGTAACAGTCGTTGCAGTTTAGTCCTGATTTGTTTGCTGATCTGCAGAGATCTGGTGCAAAGTTCCCACGAATTGAACGAGCTTCCCATACAAGATAGCGCCAAGGGCAGGCCACTCTCGGCATGCTGGTCCCATGATGGTCGTGGTGGATGGGCCTCCCTGTGACCGAGTGGGATTCCTCCCGCATTCCAAGGACTTTTAGTTTTTAGTTTGAGAGATACAGAACGGAAACAGACCCTTCGGTCCATGCCGACCAGCGATCCCCACACTATCCTACACACACGCACTAGGGACAATTTTTACATTTATACCAAGCCAATTTACCTGCAAACCTGTACGTCCTTGGAGTGTGGGAGGAAACCGAAGATCTCAGAGGAAAAACTCCGTACAGACAGCACCCGTAGTCGGGATGGAACCCGGGTCTCCGGCGCTGCATTCGCTGTAAGGCAGCAACTCTACCGTTGCGCCACCGTGCCGCCCCTCTGCAGGAAGGTTTTGTGTCACATTAAATTGTGATTTTTAACAATCACTAAACTCATAAATAATATAAATTATATGAATATATATTAATAATGTAAATTATGCACAAGACAATTAATATGTGAGGCAAGGTTGAAGCAAATATGCTTCTGGTGCAGCCGGTCTATGTATGTTGAGTTCCATTGTCAGAGTCCCTGATCAGCAATCTGCGTGGTGGTTATATGAGCGTCTCACGAATGCTGCAAAACAGGTTGCTTAGTCTTTACCAGAAACGAAAGTGAATGTGTACGCATTTTCTGCCCTTTTGGAATTCCCCTGTGCCATTTCCACCCCCCCTCCACACTGACTCTGTTTACATCAGGGCAGTGGGAGTGTGACTTGAGTTTCGTTTATTGTCACGTGAACCGAGGTGGAGTGAAAAGCTTTTGTTACGCGCTAACCAGCCAGTGAAAGAAGGGTCTCGACCCGAAACGTCACCCATTCCTTCTCTCCCGAGATGCTGCCTGACCTGCTGAGTTACTCCAGCATTTTGTGAATAAACACCTTCGATTTGTACCAGCATCTGCAGTTATCTTCTTATACTACATGATTACAATCGACCCATTTGCAGTGTACAGATACAGGATCAAGGGAGTAACATCAATGACATTTAGTGCAAGGTAAAGTCCGATCAAAGATAGTCCGGGGGCTTTCAGTGAGGTAGATGGTAGGTCAGGACTGCTCTCTGGTTGCTGGTAGGATGGTTCAGTTGGCTGATAACAGCTGCGAGGAAACTGTCCCTGAATCTGGAGCTGTGCGTTTTCACACTGCTGTTCCTCTTGCCTGATGGGAGGAGAGGAGAAGAGGGAGTGGCCGGGGTGCCACTCGTCCTTGATTATGCCTTATCTGGGGAGATTCCTGATTTCCATCCACAAATGCTAGCTGTCTTCCTGCACGGCATTGGGAGGGGGTGGGGGAGAAAGGTGGAGGAGAGGACAAAGTGTAGCAGGTAAAATAGGTGGGCGAGGGTGGTTAGATAGGCAGCTGGATGGAACAAATGCCAGAGATAAAACCAGAAGGTGTGAGATTGAAGAGTTGCAAATTGTGAAGCCAGAGGAAGGAATTGGGGGGGGGGGGGTGAGTAGAGGGTAGAAATGGGTGGGAGTACAGGTGGGGAGGGGGGGGGGGAGAGAAAGGGGTGGAGGCGAAATGGGGGTGGGGGTTGTGAGAGGTTACCTAAAATGGGAGAATTCAATGCTCATACCGCTGGTTGTAAGCAAAGACACTAGAGGAGCAAGATGAACCACTTCGTCGAAATCGCCTATACTGAAGTGTAGTACGCAACGGAGCGCAATGTCCGCCATTTTAGTAAGCAAAACCCGCCGTTCCCCATGCCTCTCGCAGTGTAATCAGTGTTTTGGGGGAACAGCATGTGTGATAATACCATTAAAATGTAGAATATATCTCATCTTTCAATTCACAGATTTTTGTTATTTTTCTTTTTAAATGATTCTGCAAGTTGCTGCCTACTAAAACGGTGCCATGACACACTATGGTTTTTAGGTTTGAGTGGTCTATCCTGCTCTGCTCTATTGTCTTTGGTTGTAAGCCACCCAAGGGTGCTGTTCCTCCAGTTTGCATGCGGCTGCACTCTGTCCATGGAGGAGGCCCAGGTCAGAAAGATCAGTATGGGAAGGGGGAGGTAAAATGGTCGGCAACCAGGAGATGCAGTGCGGACCGAGCGCAAGGGTTCGGCGAGATGGTCGCCAAGTCTACGCTTGGTCTCGTCGATGTACAGAAGACCACGTCAGGAACACTGGGTGCTGTGGGTAGGTACTCTTTAATTTTGGAATATTCTTCCACCAGTGCAGCCTCCACATTTCATTTTTCCCTGGTGTGTGTTTCAGGATGTGGATCAGAAAATAAACGTGTGGCACACACGCGTCCAGGAACTACAGACACATATATCACAGCTCACTGGAGAAAACCAGCAGCTCGTTAACCAGCTCGTTGAGATCCAGTCCCAGGAAGGTACACTAGATTGTGTAGGAAGGGCGGTCACGGTGGCGCAGCGGTAGATTTGCTGCCTTACAGCGAATGCAGTCCCGGAGACCCGGGTTCAATCCTGACTGCGGGTGCTGTCCGTACAGAGTCTGTACGTTCTCCCCTTGACATGTGTGGTTTTTCTCAGAGATCTTCGGTTTCCTCCCGCACTCCAAAGACGTACAGATTTGAAGGTTAATTGGCTTGGTAAATGTAAAAATTGTCCCTAGTGGGTGTAGGATAGTGTTAATGTGCAGGAATCGCTGGTCGGCGCGGACCTGGTGGGCCGAAGGGCCTGTTTCCGCGCTGTATCTCTAAACTCAACTAAACCGTAGATGCTGGTCTACACTGTAGATAGACACAAAACAAATAAAATTCTTAAGGGGCTGGACAGGCGAGAGGTAGGAAAAATGTTCCCAACCCAGGGGTCACAGTTTAAGAGTGGGCCGGGCGGCCGCCATTGGTGGAGCGGGAGCACGTGGCCGCTGGCTGGGTGAGGTCACTTTGTCCCTTATTTGGGAGTGAGGAAGTTGGCAACCCTAAATGTGGGGAGATAGAACTAACTACACGATGTGCTGTTGATGATTCTTTACCAGCCAGTCTCTCTAAGAAGGAACGGGAAGTCATGCTGAAACTAAAAGAAGTGGTGGATCTTCAAAGGGATGAAATTCGAGCGAAAGGTCATGAGATCTGCTGCAAAAATGAGGATGTTGATGCGGTGAGTTTTTGCTGTCCGGCGATACTATTTTTACTTTATCTTTTGCAATTTGCTGATTTTAAAGAGTTGCAAAATGCTTTGGTCTGTCTCTTCTCCAACTTTCAGTGTCGAGTGTCCACTCTGTACGGAGTTTGTACGTTCTCCCCGTGACCTGCGTGGGTTTTCTCCGAGATCTCCAGTTTCCTCCCACACTCCTAAGACGTGCAGGTTTGTAGGTTAATTGTCTTGGTGAATGTAAAAACTGTCCCTAGTGGGTGTAGGATAGTGTTAATATGCGGGGATCGCTGGTTGGCGCAGACCCGGTGGGCCGAAAGGGCCTGTTTCCGTGCTGTATCTCTAAACTAAACTAAACGAAACTTCTCCAGCTTCTTGTGTGAAGTCTGCATTCTACAGAGCTCAAAGACTAATGGCCTTGCTGACAGTAATCACATCCCAAAACATAGTCTTTAGAGATACAGCGCGGAAACGGGCCCTTCGGCCCACCAAGTCCGTGCCGACCAGCGATCTCCGCATACTAACACTATCCTACACACACTAGGGATAATTTACATTTGTACCAAGTCGATTAACTTGCAAACCTTGTACGTCTTTGGAATGTGGGAGGAAACCTGAGCTCCTGGGGAAAACCCACGCAGGTCACGGGGAGAACGTACAAACTCCTTACCGACAGCACCCATAGTCAGGATGGAACCCGGGCCGCTGCAATTCTCTGATAGTAAAGAGTTGCAAAATGCTTCGGTCTGCCTCTTCCCCATTTTCCCCAGTGTCGAGTGTCCGCTCTGCAGAGATTAAAAACTAATGGACTCACTGACAGCAAGCACGTCCCAAAACACAGTCGCCTCTGTTGAAAACGCAAAGTGCCGGAGGAACTTGGCAGGTCAGGCAGCATCCCTGGAGGGAGACACAAAGTGCAGCAGGACCTCGGCATTTCTGGGGAAAAAGGTTGGGTGATGTTTCGGATCAGGACCCGTCTTCAGACAAATTGACTTTGCTAATTCAATAAGCATAACTATGTAACCACAGACTAACAAGGTTCCAAGATGTTGATGCAGTCTGACAAGCCCCAGTATTATTAATGTTGTGACAGATAATGGAATAACCACCCCATTAATTAGGCTGGAAAACATTGTTGTGTAAAGTGAATCAACAGAAGGAGTCCTCTGTCTCTCCTCAGTTGACGTTTAGGTTAGAGATACAGTGGGGAAACAGGCACCTTGATTCACCAAGTCCACGGAAACCGGCAATCACCATATGCCAGTTCTATCCTGCACACGAGGGACAATTTACAGAAGCCAATTAACCGACAAACCTGCACGTCTTTGGAATGTGGGAGGAAACCGGAGCACCCGGGGAAAACCCACGCAGGCCACGGGGAGAACGTACAAACTCCGTACAGACAGCGCCCGTAGTCGGGATCGAACCTAGGGTTTCTCTGGCGCTGTAAGGCAGCAACTCTACCGCTGATGCTCCACCGTGCCGCCCAAAAGTTCATATGTGACAGGAGCAGAATGAGGAGCATTTGGCCCATCAGGTCGACTAGGCCGTTCAATCATGGCTGATCTAACTCACTCTCCTAACCCCATTCTCCTGCCTTCTCCCCATAACCCCTGACAGCAAAACTTCTAAAGTCTACTAACTCCTTTGAAACTTCTTGGTTTGCTCCTCTTTTACTAGTTTTGTAAAGACTTATTCCATTTAGTTTAGTTTAGAGATACAGCGCGGAAACAGATCCTTTCGGCCCACCAGGTCCGCGCCGACCAGCGATCCCCACACATTAACACTATCCTATACCCACTAGGGACATTTTTTACATTTACCAAGCCAATTAACATACAAACCTGCACGGCTTTGGAGTGTGGGAGGAAACCGAAGATCTCGGAGAAAACCCACGCAGGTCACGGGGAGAACGTGCAAACTCCGTACAGGCAGCACCCGTAGTCAGGATCGAACCCGGATCCTCGGCGCTGCATTCGCTGTAAGGCAGCAACTCTACCGCTGCGCCACCGTGCCGCTCATTTCTTTGACCAGCCCTTCCCCCTCCCCCATCCCTCAGCTCGCCAAATATACTTTGTATAGAGTTGGTGATTTGCAGGAAGTAAACAAGACTGAGGACACTGTGTCTCCAAGCAGTGAGGATGCTATAATTTTGATTGGATAAGTTGCTATAAAGAGGAAACAGCCACAAATCTAATGTAACACTGGGATATTTATATCCTTGTTTTCATGAAGTCACTCGGAGTAAGTGATTCTTTCACAAAAGCAACTGTTTAGACAGATCAAGATTACTGCATCACAAACCACACTTTAGGTTTAGTTTACATTTAGTTTCATAGAGTCACTCAGCGTGGAAACAGGCTCTTCGGCCCAACTTGCCCACACCAACCGATACGTTCCACCTGCCTGCATTTGGCCCATATCCCTCTAACCCTGTCCTATCCATGTACCTGCCTAATTGCTTCTTAAACGGCACGGTGGCGCAGCGGTAGAGTTGCTGCCTTTACAGCAAATGCAGTGCCGGAGACTCGGGTTCAATCCCGACTACGGGCGTTGTCCGCACGAAGTTTGTACGTTCTCCCCGTGACCTGCGTGGGTTTTCTCCGAGAACTTCAGTTTCCTCCCACACTCCAAAGACGTGCAGGCCTGTAGGTTAATTGCTTGGTACATTAAATATGTAAAATTGTCCCTAGTGTGTGTAGGGTAGTGTTGGTGTGCGGGGATCACTGGTCGGTGCGGACTCGTTGGGCCATAGGGCCTGTTTCCGCACTGTATCTCTTAAGTAAACTAAACTGAAATAACTAACGGGCAAAAGACAATGGACATTCAACTAACAACTTTCACACACTGCTGGTAAACAGGCGTCCTTGTGTAGATAGGGTGACCAGGATGTAGTTAGCACCTTTGTAGAATTGAAAGGGATTATTTTTCACAATATTGTCTAGGTTCTTATCGGTTGTAACTTGGAGATCACAAGCTGTTCTTTGTCACTGCGTTTAGCAGATCCGTTCTCAAGCAGTTCTCCGCTTTTTAAATAAACTAATCCCATCAATTCCAGACTAACCCCGTCAATTGTCTGACTACGGGTGCTGCGTGTACAGAGTTTGTGACTGCGTGGGTTTTCTCTGGGTGCTCCTGGTTTCTGCCCGGCGTACAGGGCTGCAAGTTGATTGGCTTCAATAAAATTTGTAAATTTCCCCTCTTGTGTAGGATAGTGCTAGTTTACGGGGAGACTCGGACATTAAAATGCTGGTTCTGGAAAGAAATCTTACCCCAGTGTTAACCGAGATGGAAACATAGAAACCTAGAAAATAGGCGCAGGAGTAGGCCATTCGGCCCTTCGAGCCAGCTGTTGGCTGATCATCCAAAATCAGTACCCCGTTCCTGCTTTTTCCCCATATCCCTTGGTTCCGTTTGCCCCAAGAGCTAAATCTAACTCTCTCTTGAAAACATCCAGTGAATTGGCCTCCTCCATTCTTGCAGAAACAAGGAACTGCAGATTCTGTTTTGCAAAAATAAACGAGGCAAAGTGCTGGAGTAACTCAGCAGATCATGCAGCATCCCTGGGGAAGGCAGATAGGTGACATTTCATAGAAACATAGAAAATAGGTGCAGGAGTAGGCCATTCGGCCCTTCGACCCTTCATGGCTGATCATCCAACTCAGTATCCCGTACCTGCCTTCTCTCCATACCCCCTGATCCCTTTAGCCACAAGGGCCACATCTAACTCCCTCTTAAATATAGCCAATGAACTGGCCTCAACTACCTTCTGTGGCAGAGAATTCCATAGATTCACCACTCTGTGTGAAACAAAACTTTCTCATCTCGGTCCTAAAAGACTTCCCCCTTATCCTTAAACTGTGACCCCTTGTTCTGGACTTCCCCAACATCGGGAACAATCTTCCTGCATCTAGCCTGTCCAACCCCTTAAGAACTTTGTAAGTTCCCCCCCCCAGTAATCCCCCCCCACCCCCCTCATCCCCCCCCTTAAGAATTTTGTAAGTTTCTATAAGATCCCCCCTCAATCTTCTAAATTCCAGCGAGTACAAGCTGAGTCTATCCGGTCTTTCTTCATATGAAAGTCCTGCCATCCCAGGAATCAATCTGGTGAACCTTCTCTGTACTCCCTCTATGGCAAGAATGTCGGGTCGAGACCCTTCTTCAGACCTGACCTGAAACGTCACCTGTCGATGTTCTCCAGGGATGTTGCCTGACCCGCTGAGTTACTCCAGCACTCTGTGTCTTTCGTTTGGCCTCACTACTTCCAGCATTGGGGCGTCCTTCTTGATTTTTTTTTTTTTTAATCCATTGACTGTCTTGAACTGGCGTCACGGGTAAAACGAGTAGCGACGTGTGGACCTGACCTGACGTGTGGAATGACCTTCTCTTTCAGCTGCAGGAGCAGTTGGATCGGGTTTTGAAGGTCAACAACGACCTGCGGCACAAAACCAACGTGGTCCAAAGCCAGCTGAAGACAGTGCTGGAGAAGAAGGCCGAGCTGGAGGTGACGGTGCAGGAGAAAGAAAAGGAAATAGACCGGCTGCAGTCCCACCTGGCCCAGACCAAGAAGGAATCCCGCCACGACAAAAAGGTACTCCACTTCCTCCGGTCGCTCTTCCTAAACGTCCGCGTTATCGTGGGCGAGAGGGGGGCGCGGAAATGTGGAAATGGAGGGCTAGTCGCACCCCGGCCACTCCCACTTCTCCCCTCTCCCATCAGGCAAGATGTACAAACCATCTTGATGCAGCCCAGACCTTCACACAAACCAACCTCCCTTTGAGTCCATTTACACCTCGCGCTGCGTCGGCAAGGCCAGCAGCAGTATCAAGGACGAGTCGCACCCTGGCCACAGATACATGATCAGGGGAATAACACGTCATCTATGACCATCGAAGGGTAATAAGAAATTGCAGTGAATTGTGGACACAGCTCAGACCATCACACAAACCAACCTCCCTTCCATTGACTCCATCTACACCTCACGCTGCCTCGGCAAGGCCAGCAGCATCATCAAGGGCGAGTCGCACCCTGGCCACTCCCTCTTCTCCCCTCTCCCATCGGGTGAAAACGCACACCTCCAGATTCAGGGACAGTTTCATCCCGGCAACTGAAACATCCCACCACAACCAGAGAGCAGTCCTGAACTACTATCTACCTCAATGGAGACCCTCGGACTATGTTTGATCAAACTTTACTGGCTTTATCTTGTACTAAAGTGTGTAGGATAGTGATAGTGTGCGGGATTCGCTGGTCAGCACGGAATTGGTGGGCTGAAGGGCCTGTTTCCACGCGGTATCTCTAAACTAAACTAAGATTCGGACAGTTTCTTCCCAGCTGTCATCAGGCAACGGAACCATCCTACCACCAACTAGAAAGCTGTCCTGACTTACCATCTACCCCATTGGAGACCCTCGAACTAGACTTTATCTTGCACTAAACGCTATTCCCTTTATCCTGTATCTGTACACTGTGGACGGCTTGATTTTAATCATGTACACGCTTTCCGCTGACTGGGTAGCACGCAACAAAAAAGTTTTTCACTGTACCTCAGTACACTTCTTGGATATAACCGGTGTCAGGGGTTATGGGGAGAAGGCAGGAGAATGGGGTTGAGAGGGAAAGATAGATCAGCCATGATTGACTATTGGAGCAGACTTGATGGGCCGAATGGCCTAATTCTACTCCTGTCACTTATGATCTTGGGGTTAGTCTGAAGTAGGATCTCGACCCAAAACGTCACCTATTCCTTTTCTCCAGAGATGCTGTCTGACCTGCTGAGTTTCTCTAGCTTTTTGTGTTTATCTTGATTTTCGTTTTAATCCTTTAACTCTCTGGATACCACGCCACAGGTTCTTTAGAAAAGGCCACTTGGTAAAACGTATCTCTGTGTCTCCATCTCCCCTGACTCTCAGACTGAAGAGGGTCTCAATCAGAAAGGTCAACCCATATCTTTCATTCATTGTTCTTTATCTCTCCACATCACCGTCTATATCTCTCGTTTCCCTTATTCCTAACCAGTCTGAAGAAGGGTCTCGACCCGAAAGGTCAACCCATTCCTTCTCTCCAGAGATGCTGCCTGTCCTGCTGAGTTACTCCAGCGTTTGGTATCTATCTTCCATGTATTATAAGAAAATAACTGCAGATGCTGGTACAAATCGAAGGTATTTATTCACGAAATGCTGGAGTAACTCAGCAGGTCAGGCAGCATCTCATCTACCTTCCATGTATGATCTGTGTTGCCTGCGACGCTGCTTATCATTGCACCTGTACCTCACTGGGCTTGTGCGTTTGACACTAATCCATGGAATGACCGCAGTCTTTGAGTCCTCCACCTGTTTTTCACTTTGAAGATGAGCAAAACCGCGAGCGCCCCAAATATCAACATGGCCGACAAAATCATCATCGACGTGAAGGACCCAAACCGGCCCTGCTTCACCAAACAAGAGATGCGGCAGATTCTGTACGAACGCAATGAGCTGAAGGCAAACCTGTTCCTGGTCCAGGAGGAGCTGGCTTACTACCAGAGGTGACACTGCCGCCCGCCCGCGCGTGCTGTAGCTTCGTTTACTCTACGTTCCGTTTACTCTGCATCAATTTGCAGATGATACAAAGCTGGGTGGCAGTGTGAACTGTGAGGAAGATGCTATGAGGTTGCAGGGTGACTTGGACAGTCTGTGTGAGTGGGCAGATGCATGGCAGATGTAGTTTAATGTGGATAAGTGTGAGGTTATCCACTTTGGTGGTAAGAATAGGAAGGCAGATTATTATCCAAATGGTGTCAAGTTAGGAACAGGGGACGTACAACGTGATCTGGGTGTCATAGTGCATCAGTCACTGAAAGGAAGCATGCAGGTACAGCAGGCAGTGAAGAAAGCCAATGGAACGTTGGCCTTCATAACAAGAGGAGTTGAGTATAGGAGCAAAGAGGTCCTTCTGAAGTTGTACAGGGCCCTAGTGAGACCGCACCTGGAGTACTGTGTGCAGTTTTGGTCTCCAAATTTGAGGAAGGATATTCTTGCTATTGAGGGGATGCAGCGTAGGTTTACAAGGTTAATTCCCGGAATGGCTGGACTATCATATGTTAAAAGACTGGAGCGACTAGGCTTGTATACAGTGGAATTTAGAAGGATGAGAGGAGATCTTATCGAAACGTATAAGATTATTAAGGGGTTGGACACGTTAGAGGCAGGAAACATGTTCCCAATGTTGGGGGAGTCCAGAACAAGCGGCCACAGTTTAAGAATAAGGGGTAGGCCATTTAGAACTGAGATGAGGAAAATCTTTTTCAGTCAGAGAGTTGTGAATCTGTGGAATTCTCTGCCTCAGAAGGCAGTGGAGGTAAATTCTCTGAATACATTCAAGAGAGAGCTAGATAGAGCTCTTAAGGATAGCGGAGTCAGGGGTATGGGGAGAAAGCAGGAATGGGGTTCTGATTGAAAATGATCAGCCATTATCACATTGAATGGCAGTGCTGGATCGAAGGGCCGAATGGCCTCCTCCTGCACCTATTGTCTATTGTTCCAGATACACCTTCAGCCCAGCGGGTTCCCTACACAGTGATGCTATTCGACGCCCACATATCTGCACGTCTTTGGAGTGTGGGAGGAAACGTTCTCCCCGCGACCTGCGTGGGCTTAACCTGGGTGCTCCGGTTTCCCCCCACACTCCAAAGACGTGCAGGCTTGTAGGTTAATTGGCTTCGGTAAAATTGTACATTGTGCCTGGTGTGCGTAGGATAGTGTTAGTGTGTGGGGATCAGTTGGTCGGCACGGACTCGATGGGCCGAAGGGCCTGTTTCCCCGCTGTACCTCTGAACTAAAAGGAAAGAAATGGGTGCAGATTGTGAAGCCAGAGGAAGGGACGGAGGGGGGAGGGGAAGGTGGGGGTGGGAGAAATGATTGTGCATCTAGGTGGGGAGAGGGGGGGGGGGAGGTTTGAGGGGGGGCAGGGAATGGAATTGAAGCTTCTATACCGTGCTGTGCATTGGGCAGCTGAGGCTGAGGAGATGTGCTTGCACGTTTCAGAGAGATTTTCACCGACGGAAAGTTCCCGACACTTTTCATGGAAGCAATCAAGACGACAATTAAAAAGCAACGGAAAAAAGTCAAGGCAAAGATGTTGGGAATTCAGGAGAGCGTTTGCAGCAGGTGAGTGGAGAGGCAGCAGCACCTACATGCACCCTCCCCCTCCCCCTGCCCCATGCCCTGGCCCTGCCCCATCCCCTCCCCCTTCACCGCCCCTTCCCCTCCCCCTTCCCCTCCCCCTGCCCCTCTAACAGTAGAGTTGCTGCCTCACAGCGCCAGAGACCCGGGTTCGATCCCGACTACTGTCTGTACGGAGTTTGTACGTTCTCCCCGTGACCTGCGTGGGTTTTCTCCGAAATCTCCGGTTTCCTCCCACACTCCAAAGACGTGCAGGTATGTAGGTTAATTGGCTTGGTGGATGTAAAAATTATCCCTAGTGTGTGTAGGATAGTGTTAATATGCGGGGATCGCTGGTCGGCGCCGAACAGACTGTTTCCGCGCTGTATCTCTAAACTCAAAACGTGACAGTAAACTGAACTGAACTGTCCTCCACTTCACAGTGACGTCTTTTATCAGTCGTGATGGTCTGGGACTTGTTTCTCTTCTCCGTTGCCCCTGATCAGGCATCCTCCACTGCTCTCCGTGCCCAGTGTATCACCCCTTCCCTCTGGCCTCCTGAACACAAGGGGCAGTGTTTCACACTAGCTGACCCTTTGTGTCGGGTGGCCCATCTGTGAATCCTTTCAACTTAAATCATGGAGGTTGTGTTTGAGGAGATCGATTCTCACTAGAGAAGCTCCTCCTGCATTTCTCCCAAAGCACATTGATCTTCTAAAGAAGGGTCTCGACCCGAAACGTCACCCATTCCTTCTCTCCAGAGATGCCTCCTGTCCCGCTGAGTTACTCCAGCTTTTTGTGTCTATCTTCCGTTTAAACCAGCATCTGCAGTTCCTTCTTACACATTGATCTTCTAAATGGAGACACAGAAAACGGCAATTGCTGGAATCTTGAATTAAACACAAAGTGCTGGAGGATCGAGGTGGGTCGGGCAGCATCTGTGGAGGGAATGAACAAATGACATTTCGGGTTGGAACCCTTTTGCAGACTGGCCAACATTTTGCAGATGTTCCAAAATGGATTTCAGAAGATAGATTCTTGCTCCAATTCTGCATATCGTAATCCTTCAGTGTGCAAATGTTTTCATTCCAGTTGCATTGACTCTTTGAAGTAGATGCCTTTGAGTTGGAAAGCTACTTTTCACAGCAAAGGGTCAAATTTTGAATTCCTGCTGTGAAGTGTTTTTTTTTTTTAAGAGAGATACAGCACAGAAACAGGCCCTTCGGCCCACCGGGTCCGCGCCGCCCAGCGATCCCTGCACACTAACACTATCCTACACCCACTAGGGACAATTTTTACATTTGCCCAGCCAATTAACCTACATACCTGCACGTCTTTGGAGTGTGGGAGGAAACCGAAGATCTCGGAGAAAACCCACGCAGGTCACGGGGAGAACGTACAAACTCCGTACAGGCGGCGCCCGTAGTCAGGATCGAACCTGAGTCTCCGGCGCTGCATTCGCTGTAAGGCAGCAACTCTACCGCTGCGCCACCATGCCGTTCTGTGTTCTGCAAGTTCTTCAGTGCTTTTGTTTTTGATTGGGCACAAAGTGCCAGTCTTTACCTTGCATTGCAAACAGAACTGAATCTCCCTGCTTTCATCCGTCATTGTGCTTGAACTGAGTCAGACTGCCATCTGGTGGATTGGTTGGGAAATGAGCAGTCTGAAGTAGGGTCTCGACCCGAAACGTCACCCATTCCCTCTCTCCTAGATGCTGCCTGACCCACTGAGTTACTCCAGCACTTTGTGATGCCTTCGATTTGTACCAGCATCTGCAGTTATTTTCCTCCACAAAACTAAGAAGGGTCTCGACCCAAAATGACACCCATTCCTTTTCTCCAGAGATGCTGCCTGTCCCGCTGAGTTACTCCAGCATTGTGTGCCTATCTTCGGTTTAAACCAGCATCTGCAGTTCCTTCTTCCACACACGTTTAATTATTGTGTCATAGAGTCCTGCAGCTTGGAAACAGGCCCTTCGGCCCAACTTGCCCACACCGACCAACATGCCCCATCCACACTAGTCCCACCTGCCTGTGTTTGGCCCATATCTCTTTTAAACCCATCCTATCCATCTAAATGTTCCTTAATCTTCGCGATAGTCCCGGCCTCAACTACCTCCTCCGGCAGCTCGTTCCATAGACCCTCCACCCTTTGTGTTTTTTACCTCGGGCTCCTATGAAATCTTTTCCCCTCATCTTAAACCTTTGTCCTCTGGTTCTCGATTCCCCTACTGTAGAAATAGGCCCTTCGCCCGTGCCGACCAGCGATTGCCTCGTACACTAGCACTATTCTACACACACTAGGGACAATTTACAATTTTTTATACCAAAGCCAATTAAACTGCAAACCTGTGCATGTCTTTGGAGAAAACCCACGCGGTCACGGGGAGAACGTACAAAATGCGTACAGACAGCAGCCGTAGTCAGGATCGAACCCGGGTCTCTGTCACTGTGAGGCAGCAACTCTACCGCTGCGCCACCGTGCCACCCCGATAATTTTATTTTTCCGCTTAAACATAAACTCTATATAATTTTCTAAAACAAAATTGTTTTTTACTAAAGTTATTTTTCTGATAACGAAATTATTGTTTCCATACAGCGATGAAGAAGATAAAGACACCCTTCCTCTGCCCTGCTTTCCACAAGACGATATCGATTCCAAGCCGCCTGAGTCAAGAATCAAATCCTTGTGAGTTTTGATCTTCCTGGGGGTGAATTCCTTTGCGTCTTTCTCCTGGGTTGGCTTGTTGGCTGACCGTAGAATAGCCTCAGAATTAAAGGACGTTCCTTTCGGAAGGAGAAGAGGAGGAATTTCTTTAGCCATAGGGTGGTGAATCTGTGGAACTCTTTGCCACAGACGGCTGTGGAGCCCAAGTCAGTGGATATTTTTTACGGCAGTGATGGATAGATTCCTAATTAGTACGGATGTCAACGTTTATGGGGAGGGCAGGAGGAAAATGGGGTTAAGAGGGAAAGATAGGTCAGCCATGATTGAATGGCGGAGTAGACTTGATGGGCCGAATGGCCTAATTCTGCTCCTAGAATTTATGAGGTGGGTGTCAAAAACGAGAGGCATTTGTCTGTGTGACTCTGGTTTATTATTCGTGCCGTATGCCCACTTACACCATTCTGGCAAATCCCTCATTACACAGTATTTACGAATGACTCTAGGTTTATTATTGTCACGTGTACCGAGGTACAGTGGAGAGGTTTTGTTGGTGTGCTGTCCAATCTCACATCCAGCTCGCTCCTCATGTATGAGGATTCTGCCGGGACCCGAGGGTTTGAGCTGCAGGGAGAGGCTGAGCAGAGTGCAGAAAAATGAGGGGTGATCTTGTTGTGTAGGAACATAACTGCAGATGCTGGTACAAATCGAAGGTTTCACAAAATGCTGGAGTAATTCAGCAGGTCAGGCAGCATCTCAGGAGAGAAGAAATGGGTGACATTTCAGGTCGAGACCCTTCTTCAGTCTGAAGATGGGTCTCGACCTGAAATGTCACCCATTCCCACTCTCCTAGATGCTGCCTGACCTGCTGAATTACTCCAGCATTTGGTGATCTTGTTGTGGAGTGTAAGACCGTGAGAGGAATAGATCGAGTAGATGCACAGTCTTTTACCCCAGAGTAGGGGGGTTGAGAACCAGAGGACAGAGGTTTAAGGTGAAGGAGAAAAGATTTAATTTGAATCTGACCGGTAACTTTTTCACACAAAGGGCGTTTGGGTGTATGGAATGAGCTGTTGGAGGAGGTAGTTGAGGCAGGTACTCTCGCAACATTTAAGAAACAGTTTTGCTTTTTTTACCCGAGTAGGGGAATTGAGAGGGCAGGTTGAAGGTGAGGGGGGGAAGGATTTACAGAGCCTGCACATCTGTGGGATGTGGGAGGAAACTGGAGCACCCGGAGAAAACCCACGCAGTCACCGGGATAATGTACTGACAGCTCCTGTAGTCAGGAGTGAACCCGGGTCTCTGGCGCTGTGAGGCAGCAACTCTACCGCTGCCGTGCCACTGTTCCGCCCCTCAGAACGAGGGCATAAACGGAAAGCTGTTCATAGAATTGAGAATCGGAGAGACCAGGAGCATAGAAAGAGGCCGTTTGGCCACTGGTGACGTATTATTTCCTCTTTGCAACTTTAACTTAGTTTAGAGATAGAGTGTGGAAACAGTCCTTTAGGGTGGAGGGGAGGTGAGATGGAGGGCAAGCATCGCCGAGAATAAAGGAGGACCCGCCGTGGGGGGGTGGGGGGTGAGAGAACAATGGAACCCGGCGTGGGGGGGGGGGGGGGGGGCACTGAGAAGAATGGAACCCGGCGTGGGGGGGTGGAGGGCCGAGAATAAGGAGGGACTGTGGGGTTGGGGGGGAATTGAGAACTAAGGGGACTGGCATGGGTTGGGGGGGGGGGCACAAAGAAGAATGGGGGACTCGGCGTGGGGGGGGGGGTAAGAGAACAATGGGAGGACCCGGGAGGAGGGGGGGTTATCGAGAACTAAGGGGTGGGGGGGCACCGAGAAGAATGGGGGACCCAGCCTTGGGGGGGGGTGAAGAAGGGATGAGCACTTTGTGTCACTTTGTCGGCACCTTTGTGACGACTCTTTTGTGTTATTGTGTGCAGAAGCAAAGAATTGCCCTGCACCTAGCTAGGTACGAGTGACTACAAAGTATCATCATTATCTTCCATGAGGGAAATCCAGCTTGAATATTTTCATTTTTTCAGCTTGGATTTCTGCCACAATAGAGTAACTGTTCCCATTTTTTAATCTATTTTTATTCTCTACAGCTGCACAGTTGCTTTCCTGTTGACAAAATTGTACATTTTCGCTTTTGTTACTAATGCCGTGTTTCCAGATCAAGTCAGGAAACGTAGAAAATAGGTGCCAGGAGTAGGCCGTTCGGCCCTTCGAGCCAACACCGCCATTCAATATGATCATGGCTGATCATCCAAAATCAGTACCCCGTTCCTGCTTTCTCCCCACATCTCTTGATTCCATTAGCCCTAAGAGCTAAATCTAACTCTAACTTGAAAATATCCAGTGAATTGGCCTCCACTGCCTTATCATATCATATATATACAGCCGGAAACAGGCCTTTTCAGCCCACCAAGTCCGTGCCGCCCAGCGATCCCCGTACATTAACACTATCCTACACCCACTAGGGACAATTTTTACATTTACCCAGCCAATTAACCTACATACCTGTACGTCTTTGGAGTACGTCTTTGGAGTACGTCTTTGCCGCCTTCTGTGGCAGAGAATTCCACAGACTCACAACAACTCTCTGGGTGCAAAGGTTTTTCCTCATCTCAATCCTAACTGGCCTACCCCTTATTCTTAAACTGTGACCCCTGGTTCTGGAAAAGGAGGGGGTGGCTGGAAGGACCCAGCGGGTCAGGCAGCATCTGTGGAGGCAAATGGACACGAGATATTTGGGGGTCGGGATCTTTCACCAGGACTGCAACGTAGAGGGGATATGGACAGGGTGAAGAGATGGGGCAAGAGCTAGCCAGCGATAGAGAAATGTAACAAGGAGAAACTGCAGATGCTGGTTTACAGTAAAGGACACAAATTACTGAAGTAACTCAGCGGATCACGCAGCATCTCCGGAGAACATGGATCGGTCAGAGTCTCTTGCCCAGAGTCGGTGAATCGAGGGAACAAAGCACGTAGGTTCATGGTGAAGGGGAAAAGATTTGATAGGAATCTGAGAGGTAACGTTTTCACACAAAGGGTGGTGGGTGTTCGGAATAAGCTGCCAGAGGAGGTAGTTGAGGCCGTCAGCAGATATTTTAAAGACGGAGATAGATAGATTCTTGATTAGTACGGGTATCAGAGGTTATGGAGAGAAGGCAGGAGAATGGGGTTAGGTGGGAGAGATAGATCAGCCATGATTGAATGGCGGAGTAGATGATGGGCCGAATGGCCTAATTCTGCTCCTATTCCTTACGATATGACTATCCCAGCGTTTAAGAAACAGTTAGACAGATACATGGATAGGACAGGATATGCACCAAACATGAGCAGGTGGGACTAGTGTAGCTGGGACTTATTGGCCAGTGTGGGCAAGTTGGGCCGAGGGGCCTGTTTCCACACTGTATCACTCTATGACTCTAGGTGACGTTTTGGGTCAGGATCTTAGCCAGTGATCTGAAGAAGGGTCTTGACCCGAAACGTCACCCGTTCCTTCTCTCCAGAGATGCTGCCTGTCCCGCTGAGTTACTCCTGCTTTTGCTGTCTTAAATATGGAGAAGAGTTGTGTGTTGTTTTTTTCAATGTTGCTACAATATTGACAATAGTTCACTGGATTGGGTGAGTGTTGATTTACTTTGCAGCCTTGAAGAGTTTACTTACTAGCTTTCCATGGAGCAACATTTATTTTCGAAGCATGATGTTTACAGTGAATGCCTATTTCACAACTAAAGAAATGGAGGTTCAAGTGTAGTTGTTGTTCAGACGCCTCGCATCCCCACATCCCCACATCCCCGGGGTGAGCGGCAGTGGTGGCGGCAGCAGCGAGGAGGGAAGTTTCACTTGTGTTTGTTCTTATTTCGCTGCGTTCGAGGGAGACGGGGCCGGGGAAGAGAGTGGAGGAGCGGTGCAGATCTCACTACCGCTGGGAAAGAGAAAGAGAGAGGGGACGGGGAGGGTGAGGGGAGAGCGGGAGAGGAGAGAGAGAGCAGCCCCTTCACTGGACCCTCTGACACCCTCCCTGCGTTCCCGCTCTCACCCGCTGCTCCCTCTACCCCGATTCTCTCGCTCCCCGGGGTGATTAGCGGCGGTGGTGGCGGCGAGGAGAGAAGTTTCCTTGGGTTTTGTGTTTGCCAGGGGACGCTGCCATCTCTCGCCTTGTCCCGGATCTGGGTCGGTGGCGATCCGCTCCCCGGCGAACCTTCGCCGGCAGCTTCTGCCTCTAGTGACCGCTGTCTAAGAGCTTGGTGCGGGCCGGATAAAATCTCGTGGCGGGCCGGATGTGGCCCGCGGGCCATAGTTTGGAGATCCCTGTAACACTATAGGATAGTGTTAATGTGTGGGGATCGCTGGTCGGCACGGACCTGGTGGGCCGAAACAGCTTGTTTCGGCGTTGTATCACTAAACCAAACTAAAAATTAAAGTTCTATCGTATCGTACGGTGGTGGTGATGTTGATTTTAAAATCTCATTAACAGCATCTGATCACAGAACAGAACATTGGCCCCTCAAACCTTGACACAATGTTGGGGAATTGTTCAGTGCGTTATCTCAGCTGCGTTGTGATGACGTTGGGAGCAGAGTTGGATGTTTAGCACCTGGTATTTAGATTTAGAGATACAGCGCAGAAACAGGCCCTTCGGCCCACCAGGTCCGCGCCGCCCAGCGATCCCCGCACATTAACACTATCCTACACCCACTAGGGACAATTTTTACATTTGCCCAGCCAATTAACCTACAAACCTGTACGTCTTTGGAGTGTGGGAGGAAACCGAAGATCTCGGAGAAAATCCATGCAGGTCACGGGGAGAACGTACAAACTCTGTACAGTACAGCACCCGTAGTCAGGATCGAACCTGAGTCTCCGGCGCTGCATTCGCTGCAACTCTACCGCTGCGCCACTGGTGAACACCTTGTGGACATCTTTCCGTGCTCAAACAGTGCAGAATGCATGAGTATCAGGCTGGAAGTTGGGTGAACATGGTTGAAGACTCTGCACCAAACACTGCAGTTCTACCACCCTCTGCTGGACACACGGGGAATTGTTCCGAAGAACAACTCCAGCAATTTCTGATTTTCCTTTTCGATATGTTTTTGAGGAAAAAAGCGTGCACGTCAGTTGACAAAGTCAACACATTAGAGTGGCGCAGCCATTAGAGCTGCTGCCTCACTGCGCCAGGGACCCCGGTTCAATCCCGACCACTGGTGTTCATGAGGTCTTAAGTGATACGAGCAGAATTAGGCCATTCGGCCCATCAAGTCTACTCCACCATTCAATCGTGGCTGATCTATCTCTCCCTCTCAACCCCATTGTTTAGTGCTGGCTGTGTGGAGTTTGCACATTTTTCCTGTGTGACCGCGTGGGTTTCCTCCCACGTCCCAAAGACGGGCGGGTTTGTGGGTTAATTGGCCCTCTGTAATTTGTACCTAGTGTGTAGTGAGTAGATGAGAAAGTGGGATAACATAGAACTAGATGTTCTATGTAACATCGAACTGGTGATCAATAGTCAGTATGGACCCAGTGGGCCAAAGGGCCTGTTTCCATGCTGTATCTCTGCACTAAACTATTCTTTAATGTGTTTACTGGAATATTTGTTAATTTTAGACCACTGAATGTTTGATAGAGAAATGCATTTTTGTTTCACTTGTAAGTAATATTTCTATATTTACTTTCCAGAGATCCACCTCCAACGTTTAGAGCTACTTTGCAAGGTATTATATTCCATGAAATCCAGATTTGGATTTTGGAACTGCTTTGCAAAGTATTATCAGCCAGGTAAATGTGAGAATATCTTGCTTAGATAAATATTTAGAGGAGTAGAGTTGTCAAATCTTTGTGTGTAAAGTGTGCAACAAGGCGGGCGAATACGATGTCATTGGCAAACATTCTTCATCCTCTCAATGTTCTGCCCCGTGGTAACAAGGGAGACCCGAATGAGTCGTTGAGGCGATGTTAGTTTAGTTTAGAGATACAGCGCGGAAATAGGCCCTTTGGCCCACCGTGTCCGCGCCGACCAGCGATCCCCGCACACTAACACTGCCCTATACACAATAGAGAAATTTTACATTTATACCGAGCCTACGAACCTGCATGTCTTTGGAATGTGGGAGGAAACCGAAGATCTCAGAGAAAACTCAGGGGAAGAACGTACAAACAAGCACCCGTAGTCAGGATGGAACCCGGGTCTCTGGCGCTGTAAGACAGCAGCTCTACCGCTGCGCCACAGTGACGCTCTTTATTCCAGCCGTACAACGCTTTTTCTTCATTATACAACAAGCCACAGAATAGCACATCACTAGCAAACTCCCACCTCAGTAATCAAGATTTCAAGATCAGTTTATTGTCACACGTACCAATTAAGGTACGGTGAAATTTGAGTTACCACACAGCCATACTAAGTGAAAAGCAACAAGACGCACAGCCACACAAAATAAAATTTAGTACAACCATCCACCACAGCAGATTCCACATTCCTCACTGATTGTGTGTGGCAAGGCTGACAAAATCAATTCAAGCTGCTTTAAAAATGTCACCAGTTGTCTATTTATAAACCAAATGGCTGCCTTTAAATAACCAAAGTTGTTTCTTTTAAAGAACAACAAAATGGGCCACAGATAACTGCATTAGAGCAGCACTTTTTTGTGTGAAACCTTGTAAGAATTTTTTGAGGTGAGATAGTTGGGATGCATACTTTCTAATTCTGAATAAACATTTCATTTTTTGCCTGTCCACGCACTTCTTTCTTGTTTTTTTTCTGTTAACCCATTGTTAACACTCTGAATCCTTCCTTACCAAGCTTGGCACGGAACATTGAACAAACGTACAGCTCAGGAACAGGCCCTTCGGCCCACACTGCCTGTCTTGTCCACGACCCCGAATCAAACTAATCCCTTCTGCGTGCACGTGATCCAAGTACCTCCATCCCTGGGCCTATCTAAAAGCCTCTTGCACATAACTACCGAATCTGCCACAAACCATCACAGGCCCAGTAGCATTTTCCAGTCGGGTTGCCAACTTCCTCACTCCCAAATAGACAATAGACAATAGACAATAGACAATAGGTGCAGGAGTAGGCCATTCAGCCCTTCGAGCCAGCACCGCCATTCAATGCGATCATGGCTGATCACTATCAATCAGTACCCCGTTCCTGCCTTCTCCCCATACCCCCTCACTCCGCTATCCTTAAGAGCTCTATCCAGCTCTCTCTTGAAAGCATCCAACGAACTGGCCTCCACTGCCTTCTGAGGCAGAGAATTCCACACCTTCACCACCCTCTGACTGAAAAAGTTCTTCCTCATCTCCGTTCTAAATGGCCTACCCCTTATTCTCAAACTGTGGCCCCTTGTTCTGGACTCCCCCAACATTGGGAACATGTTATCTGCCTCTAATGTGTCCAATCCCCTAATTATCTTATATGTTTCAATAAGATCCCCCCTCATCCTTCTAAATTCCAGTGTATACAAGCCCAATCGCTCCAGCCTTTCAACATACGACAGTCCCGCCATTCCGGGAATTAATCTAGTGAACCTACGCTGCACGCCCTCCATAGCAAGAATATCCTTCCTCAAATTTGGAGACCAAAACTGCACACAGTACTCCAGGTGCGGTCTCACCAGGGCCCGGTACAACTGTAGAAGGACCTCTTTGCTCCTATACTCAACTCCTCTTGTTACGAAGGCCAACATTCCATTGGCTTTCTTCACTGCCTGCTGAACCTGCATGCTTCCTTTCATTGACTGATGCACTAGGACACCCAGATCTCGTTGAACTCCCCCTCCTCCTAACTTGACACCATTCAGATAATAATCTGCCTTTCTATTCTTACTTCCAAAGTGAATAACCTCACACTTATCTACATTAAACTGCATCTGCCATGTATCCGCCCACTCACACAACCTGTCCAGGTCACCCTGCAGCCTTATTGCATCTTCCTCACAATTCACACTACCCCCCAACTTAGTATCATCTGCAAATTTGCTAATGGTACTTTTAATCCCTTCGTCTAAGTCATTAATGTATATCGTAAATAGCTGGGGTCCCAGCACCGAACCTTGCGGTACCCCACTGGTCACTGCCTGCCATTCCGAAAGGGACCCATTTATCCCCACTCTTTGCTTTCTGTCTGTTAACCAATTTTCTATCCATGTCAGTACCCTACCCCCAATACCATGTGCCCTAATTTTGCCCACTAATCTCCTATGTGGGACCTTGTCGAAGGCTTTCTGAAAGTCGAGGTACACCACATCCACTGACTCTCCCTTGTCAATTTTCCTAGTTACATCCTCAAAAAATTCCAGTAGATTTGTCAAGCATGATTTCCCCTTCGTAAATCCATGCTGACTCGGAACGATCCCGTTACTGCTATCCAAATGCTCAGCAATTTCGTCTTTTATAATTGACTCCAGCATTTTCCCCACCACTGATGTCAGACTAACTGGTCTATAATTACCCGTTTTCTCTCTCCCTCCTTTCTTAAAAAGTGGGATAACATTTGCTATTCTCCAATCCACAGGAACTGATCCTGAATCTATAGAACATTGAAAAATGATCTCCAATGCTTCCACTATTTCTAGAGCCACCTCCTTAAGTACTCTGGGATGCAGACCATCAGGCCCTGGGGATTTATCAGCCTTCAGTCCCATCAGTCTACCCAAAACCATTTCCTGCCTAATGTGGATTTCCTTCAGTTCCTCCATCACCCTAGGTTCTCCAGCCCCTAGAACATTTGGGAGATTGTGTGTATCTTCCTCAGTGAAGACAGATCCAAAGTAACGGTTTAACTCGTCTGCCATTTCTTTGTTCCCCATAATAAATTCCCCTGCTTCTGTCTTCAAGGGACCCACATTTGCCTTGACTATTTTTTTCCTCTTCACGTACCTAAAAAAACTTTTGCTATCCTCCTTTATATTATTGGCTAGTTTACCCTCGTACCTCATCTTTTCTCCTCGTATTGCCTTTTTAGTTAACTTTTGTTGCTCTTTAAAAGAGTCCCAATCCTCTGTCTTCCCACTCTTCTTTGCTATGTTATACTTCCTCTCCTTAATTTTTATGCTGTCCCTGACTTCCCTTGTCAGCCACAGGTGTCTCTTACTCCCCTTAGAGTCTTTCCACCTCTTTGGAATAAATTGATCCTGCAACCTCTGCATTATTCCCAGGAATACCTGCCATTGCTGTTCTACCGTCTTCCCTGCTAGGGCCTCCTTCCAATCAATTTTGGCCAGCTCCCGCCTCATGCCTCTGTAATCCCCTTTGCTATACTGTAATACCGACACTTCCGATTTTCCCTTCTGCCTTTCCATTTGCAGAGTAAAACTTATCATGTTGTGATCACTGCCTCCTAATGGCTCTTTTACCTCTAGTCCCCTTATCAGATCAGGATCATTACACAACACTAAATCCAGAATTGCCTTCTCCCTGGTAGGCTCCAGTACAAGCTGTTCTAAGAATCCATCTCGAAGGCACTCTACAAACTCTCTTTCCTGGGGTCCATTTCCAACCTGATTTTCCCAGTCTACCTGCATGTTGAAATCTCCCATAACCACCGTAGCATTACGTTTTTGACACGCCAATTTTATCTCCTGATTTAACTTGCACCCTAAGTCGAGGCTACTGTTTGGGGGCCTATAGATAACTCCCATTAGGGTCTTTTTACCCTTACAATTTCTCATTTCTATCCATACTGATTCAACATCTCCTGATTCTATGTCACCCCTTGCAAGGGAATGAATATCATTCCTTACCATCAGAGCAACCCCACCCCCTCTGCCCACCTGTCTGTCTTTTCTATACGTTGTGTACTTCTGAATATTCAGTTCCCAGCCCTGGTCCTCTTGTAGCCATGTCTCAGTGATCCCTACAACATCATACTTGCCCATGACTAACTGAGCCTCAAGCTCATCCACTTTATTTTTTATACTACGCGCATTTAAGTACAACACTTTAACTTCTGTATTTACCTCCCCTCTCACATCGTTCACAATTGGCCCTGCCCTTAATTTCTTTTCCGCTCTAGAACTTCTGTTCCCATTCTTCCGAGAGTCTTTTGCAATATCTCCTGTATTCCCTTTTACCTCATCTTCATATTCACAATTTGTTAACCCCTCCCCCCCACTACTTAGTTTAAAGCCACAGGTGTCACAAATACGGGACAAAGGGTGACGTCACCGCCCCGCGCCCCACGTGACCTCACCCAGCCAACGATTTAAACCAGCATCTGCAGTTCTTTCCTACACATACACCAAATGCAACAAAAACAAACAAAGCTATGCCTGACTTCCTGACTCTTGCAATCAATTCCCTGACTGATGAAGACGTGCATACCACACACACACACTTTTATTGTTCTATATACTTGTGTTGCTACTTTCAAGGAGCAATGGACTTGGACCCCATGATCTCTCTACATCAATAATGTTTATGGTCCCTCTATTAACTGTATACATTTGACCTCCCAAAGTAGTACAACACCTTAATGGGAGGCACGGTGGCACAGCGGCAGAGTTGATGCCTTACAGCGCCAGAGACCCGGGTTTCATCCCGACCACGGGCGCTGTCTGCACGGGGTTTGCACGTTCTCCCCGTGACCTGCGTGGGTTTTTTTCCGGTTTCCTCCCACACTCCAAAGACGTACAGATTTGTAGGTTAGTTAGCGTCTGTAAAATTGTGAATTGTCCCCAGTGTGTGTAGGATAGTGCTAGTGTGCGGGGGCCGACGCGGACTCGGTGGGCCGAAGGGCCTGTTTCCGTGCTGTATCTTTAAACTAAACTAAACCTCACACTTACCCGGATTCAACTCCATCTGCCATTTCTCCACCCATAACCGATCCACATCCTGCCTTATCCTCGGATAGTCTTCTTTCCCTAGTGTGTCGGGAGTGGATGAGGAAGTGGGACAACATGGGATCTAGTGGAAATAGCTGGTCATCGTGGACCCGGTGGGTTTCCATGCTGTATCTCTAAACTAAACTGGGTTTGATCGTTTAATCATCAGCTTTGCAATCAAGCAATTGGTGTCCTTTTGATTCATCAGCATGAATTTACTTCAGCGATTCTGCCCAATGCAATAATATAAGTTAAAGATCAGTTAAATTGCTTACCCACCTGAGGTCAATAAAACCAGATGATGCAGAGCTGCTGAAGGAGCACTGCAAATTACTTCACTTTCATAACACTTTATTTAATCCTGCAGTAAGCCTCTTGGTTTCTGATCGGCCCTTGTTACTGAAGGCTGCCATTTTACAGCTTTATACGTGGAGATCACATTGATTAACACTGACACTCAAAGTCAAACGCTCTGCCCATTTCATACGTTACGGACAAGATATCTAATCAGATTACAATTACTTTCAATCAAATTATCCGACCCTGCTGATCTGATCTTTCTACATTTCTGTTCAGATTTGTTTTTTCCATCTCCAACATTGCAATAGAAAAAAAAATATCTGCACAATCTCATGGCCTGTGGGCCAATTGCACACAGGAACATTCTGGCAAAGATTTATTCAGCCATGTTACGGTACACGGGGAAACAATGATCTGCAGATGCTGGTTTATTTTTTAAAAATACATAAGGTGCTGGAGTAACTCAGCAGGTCAGGCAGCATCTCTAGAGCACATGGATAGGTGACATTTTTGTTCGTAACCACTTGCATTCAAGAGAGAGCTGGATAGAGCTCTTAAGGATAGCGGAGTCAGGGGGTATGGGGAGAAAGCAGGAACGGGGTACTGATTGAGAATGATCAGCCATGATCACATTGAATGGCGGTGCTAGCTCGAAGGGCCGAATGGCCTCCTCCTGCACCTATTGTCTATTGTCACTTCTTCAGTCTGAAAGGTCACCTACCCGTGTTCTCCGGGGATGCTGCCTGAGTTACTCCAGCACTTTGTGTATTTTGTTTACAGTAACTGGGACTGGGCCATTCAGCCCAAGTACTTCATGCAGTTTCTTTTATCTATTTATTCCTCTCAATATATTCCAGCTTTGTTCCCTTGTTCTTAATTCCCCCGAGAGGAAAAAATTAGATAGATACAGAGAAACTTTTTTGCAAAATTGATTGTAGACATAAGGAACTGCAGAATTTGGTTTACAAAAAAAACTACACAGTGCCAGAGTAACTCAGCGGGTCAGGCAGCATCTGTGTGATCTCCAGAGAGCTTGAGACCAGTTACACCAGCATCTGAAGGGTCTCGACCCGAAACGTCACCCATTCCTTCTCTCACGAGATGCTGCCTGACACGCTGAGTTACGCCAGCATTTTGTTCCTATCTTCCAGTTACTCCAGCACTTTGGCTTTTTGTTTTCAGAATGGATTGATTTTTGTGATCAGACTTAAGCAGAATAAGCCACAAAGTGCTGGAGTAACTCAGCGTGTCAAGGCAGCATCGCTGTGGAGAACATGGATAGGTGACTAGAGGAACAAGATAGACCACTTGACCCAAAAAACTGTAGTATGCCATGGCGCCATTTTAGTAGGCAGAAACTTGCAGAAACATTTTAAAAGAAAAATAACAAAAATCTGTGAAATGATAGATGAGATATATTCTGCATTTTAATGGTATCATCACACATACTGTTCCCCCAAAACACTGATTACACTGCGAGAGACAGAGCGAACGGCGGGTTTTGCATACTAAGATGGCGGCCGGGAGTCCCGCTCCTTTGCGTACTACACTTCAGTATAGGCGATTTCAACTGAGTGGTCCATCTTGTTTCTCTAGTATCTTTGGTCCCGACCTACCGTCTATCTCTTTGGAGTCATTTGATCAGACTTTATCTTACACTAAATAATATACCCTTTACCCTGTATCTGTACACTGTGGATGACTTGATTGTAATCGTATACAGTCATCCCGTTGACTGGATAGAACGCAACGTTAAATCTTTTCACTGTAGAAACTAAACTAAACCACACTGAGTTATTCCAGCACTTGCTGCCTTTTTTAGTAAGCCAGCATCGAGTATCTTTGGACGGGATCGCACTCTAGCTGGTGAGAGAACGAGACAAGCAGCATCTCTGGACAACATGGGTGGCCGACATTTTGGGTCAGACCGAAGAAGGGTCCCTTGCCGAAACGTGGCCGTATCCATGTTCTCCAGAGATATGTAGGAAAAAAACTGCAGATGCTGGTTAAAAAATCGAAGGTAGACACACAATGCTGGAGTAACTCAACGGGTCGGGCAGCATCTCGGGAGAGAAGGAATGGGTGACGTCTCGGGTCGAGACCCTTCTTCAGACTGACCCACTGAGTTACTCCAGCATTGTGTAAGAAAATAACTACAAATCGAATGTATTTATTCACAAAATGCTGGAGTAACTCAGCAGGTCAGGCAGCATCTCAGGAGAGAAGGAATGGGCGACGTTTCGGGTCGAGACCCTTCCGAAACGTCGCCCATTCCTTCTCTCCTGAGATGCTGCCTGACCTGCTGAGTTACTCCAGCATTTTGTGAATAAATACCGGCATTGTGTATCTACCTTCTCCAGAGATATGCCGCCTGACCCACTGAGATACTCCAGCACGTTGTGTCTATATTTGTACCATTTGTTCCCATTGAGGAAATCCCAATGAAACTGTCCCTGTGAGTTTTTAGTACTGCTGTTTGCCCGTGTGTCTGTGTTAGCAGAGTCAGTAGCATTTTCTATTCACTGTGTAACCCTCCCTTTGCAGGTCCCCCGTCACTGCACATCCACCCCCAGCTGGGACTGGTAAGACTCTCCCTCGATCAATGTCCCTCCACGACCAGTTGTCACGTGCTATACAGGTGGGTTCTCCAAGATACTCCTAGATACTGGTCGTCAGGGATGGTTTTCCCACTGAGTAGCTCATGGCTGTGTCTGCCGCTCTACTAAGTGGCGGCACGGTGGCGCAGCAGTAGAGTTGCTGCCTCACAGCGCCAGAGATCTGGGTTCGATCCTGACCACGGGTGCTGCCTGTACGGAGTTTGTACGTTCTCCCCATGATCTGCGTGGGTTTTCACCGAGATCTTCGCTTTCCTCCCACACTCCAAACACATACAGGTTTGTAGGTTAATTGGCTTGGTGTAAATGTAAAATTGTCCCTCGTGTGTGTGTGTAATATAGTGTTAGTGTGCGGGGATCGCTGGTCGGTGCGGACTCGGTGGGCCAACGGGCCTGTTTCCGAGCTGTATCTCTAAACTAAACTAAACTAGTGTGCAGGAAGGAACTGCAGATGCTGGTTTAAACCGAAGATAGACACAAAAAGCTGGAGTAACTCAGCGGGTCAGACAGCAGCTCTGGAGAAAAGGAATAGGTGACGTTTCGGGTTGAGACCCTTCTTCAGACTGAGAGACAGGGGAGAGGAAAGCAAGAGATACAGACGGTAACAAAGTCTGAAGAAGGGTCTCGACCCGAATCGTCACCCATTCCTTCTCTCCTGAGATGCTGCCTGACCTGCTGATTTACTCTAGCATTTTGTGAAGAAATAGACGGTAACAAAGAGAGATGTAGAACAAATGGAAAGATATGCAAAAAAGTGATGATGATAAAGAAGACAGGCCTCCTTTTCACCAAGCCCATGGCTAACAATGGCCTGTTTCCTTATCATCGTTCCTTTTTTGCATGTCTTTCATTCATTTGTTCTACATCTCTCTATACCGTCTATATCTCTCGTTTCCCCTTCCCCTGACATGGTGTGAAGAAGGGTCTCGACCATCTCAATGGTGTGGATGTGCAGTTTACCGGGGAGTACAAATACCTTGGAGTGTACCTGGACAGTAAACTGGACTGGTCCAGGATCGCTGAGGCCCTGTACAAGAAGGGACAGAGCCGCCCGTACTTTATGAGAAGGCTCCGCTCCTTCAACGTCTGCAGTGAGATGCTACAGATGTTCTACCAATCAGTGGCGGCCAGTGCCATCTTCTTCGCTGTCGTGTGCCGGGGCAGCAGGGCAAAGGTCGCGGACGCCAACAGGATCAACAAACTCATCAGGAAGGCTGGCTCCGTCCTGGGGGCGGAGTTGGATTCATGGGAGGTGGTCTTGGAGGGGAAGACGCTCCTCAAACTGCGGAGCATCCTGGACAATACAGCTCACCCCCTCCATGACACACACTGGTCAACCTGAGGAGCACCTTCAGCAACAGACTGGTCCCACCAAGATGCAGCACAGAACGCCACAGGAGATCCTTCTTCCCTGTGGCTATCAAACTGTACAACTCCCCCCCCCCTTTCTGTCGTGGGGTAGACTGAGGCTGAGTTCTCTCCACCCCCCCCCCCCCCCAATCTTTGTACATTCCTCAAGCCTCTCCACTCGTCACTTTAATTTCATGTTCCATGTATTTTGTGTTTTTATGACCGTTGGCAGATCATTTTCCCTCCTGGGATAAATCAAGTTCTATCGTATCGCACCAACCCGAAACGTCACCTATTCCTTCTCTCCAGAGATGCTGCCTGACCCGCTGAGTTACTCCAGCTTTTTATGTCTAACTCCACTAAATGTCCTGGCTAGGAAACGTCCTAGTGCCTAGTCTCCTCATGAAGGAATCCCATAGACTAAAAGCTGGACCTAAACCAAATGCTCTCGAACTAAGTGCATGCACTTTGCCCCGAGTTAGATTACCAACCTGAAACATTAACTCCAATCTTGGTCCCCTCTGGTGCAATCAGACTTGTCAACTGTTCATTGTGGTTTACTAATGACTACCCCATTGCTCAACAAACTGATTAGAGTCATACAGCATGGAAACGAGCCCTTCGGCCCAACTTGCCCATGCTGAAAACATGCCCCGTCTACACTGGTCCCACTTGCCTGCGTTTGGCCCATACCCTTCTAAACCTTCCCTATCTGGATGTGCAGTTTTCTTTGGCGGCACGGTGGCGCAGCGGTAGAGTTGCTGCCTTCCAGCGAATGCAGCGCCGGAGACCCGGGTTCGATCCTGGCTACGGGTGCTGTCTGTACGGAGTTTGTACGTTCTCCCCGTGACTTGCGTGGGTTTTCTCCGAGATCTTTGGTTTCCTCCCACACTCCAAAGATGTACAGGTTTGTAGGTTAATTGGCTTGGTGTATGTGTAAATTGTCGCTAGCTTGTGCAGGATAGTGTTAATGCGCAGAGGATCGCTGGTCAGGACGGACTCGGTTGGCTGAAGGGCCTGTTTCCGCGCTGTATCTCTAAACTAAAAATAAACTGACCTGCGTGGGTTTTCTCCGAAATCTTTGGCTTCCTTCCGCACTCCAAAGACGTACAGGTTTGTAGGTTATGTGGGTATAGGATAGTGTTAATGTGCGGGGATTGCTGGTTGGTGGGCCGAAAGGGCCTGTTTCCGCGCTGTATCTCTAAACTGTTTCTGTAAACTAAACTATCGGTGTATTGCCCACATGTCTTTTCCATGTCGTTATAGTTTCGTACACTTCTTCCAAAATGTGTTTCATTAGACTGAACTTTGGAGTTGGATGTGTTTATCAATTGCTGCATTGCATTTTCAGTTGTGATAACCAGGGCTGATTTTTCCGCCCATGTATTTCAGATTTTTATCAGGTGCATTAATTTTATTCTGTAGCGGACCTTGGCAGTGTATTATGCAGAGATGGGTCTATTTTAAGTTGTGCTGCACAAAATTAAAAGACATTTGGACAGGTACATGCATAGGAAACGTTTAGAGAGGTATCGGGCAAATGCAGTCAGGTGGGACAAGTGTAGATGGGGCATCATGGTCAGCTTGGGCAAGTTGGGCTGAAGGGCCTATTTCTTTGCTCTGTGCAACTGCTTTTATTATTGTTAATTTGATTCAGTGAGCTTGATGACATTCTTGAAATAAATGTACATTTCCCCCCCGTTATCGTGTCTCTGAAGTGCTTGAGTTGAGGTTTAACGGAAGTTATCGCATGTTGACTTGCCGCTGACGGTGATGCTCAGAAATGAAAGGGGAATCTGTCCCTGCGGATTTATTTGTCTTTATTTTTCCTCAGCAGCAATGCTGATTGTGGAGAATAGCGTGTGTGTGTGTGCGCGCGTGCGTGTGTGTGTGCGGGTGTGTGTGTGTGTGCTCAATACACTGCTCTTGTGGTCAGAGCTGAAAACAAAACTTGGGTAGACACAAAGTGCAGCAGTAACATAGCGGGTCAGGCAGCATCTCTGAAGAAAAAGGATGGGTGACGTTTCAGGTCGGAATCCTTCTTCAGACTGAGAGAGGGGTTCCGACCTGAAACGTCACCCATCCTTTTCCTCATAGATGATGCCTGACCCGCTGACTTACTCCAGCAGATGGACAAACGTGGATTGTTTTCTCTGGAACGCCGGAGATTGAGAGGAGACCTGATAGAAGTATATTGAATTGAATTTAATTGAATAAATTTTATTAGCCAAGTATGTACACATATGAGGAATGTGCCTTGGTGCTCCGCTCGCAAGTAACAACACGACATACAGTAAACAATTATGAATAAAACATAAAACATTATGAATAAATCATTGTAGTTTAAACATGTAAATGAAATAAAATAACAGAGCAAAATAAGGCTACAGACTTTTGGTTATTGAGTAGAACTATTGGTGGTGGAATAAAAGCTGTTTTTATGTCTGGCTGTGGCAGCTTTGACAGTCCGGAGTTGCCTTCCAGAGGGAAGTGCTAAAATATAAAAGGCATAGATTGGGTAGACAGTCAGAACCTTTCTCCCCCAGTGTGGAATTGTCAAAGACTAAAAGGAATAGCCATTAGGCGACAGGGGCAAAGTTTAAAGGAGACATGTGGGGCAGGTTTTTTACGCAGAGGGTGCTGGGTGCCTGGAACGTGTTTCTAGGGGTGGTGGTGGGGGCAGATACGTTTGTGGCATTGAAGAGACTTTTGGATAGGCACATGGATGTGCAGAGAATGGAAGAAATGGATCCTGTGCTGGCAGGTGAGATTAGTTTAACTTGGTATCATGTTCGGTACGGACGTTGTGGGCCGAAGGGCCTGTTCCTATGCTGACCTGTTCTACGTAATACAAGGAGTGCAATTATACACATATTTTGCACAATCCTGTACATAATTGCACCTAGTTTAAATCATAAGTTTAAATGACTATCCCAACGTTTAAGAAACAGTTAGACAGGTAAATGGATAGCGCAGGTTTCGAGGAATATGGACCAAGTGCAGCGGTAGAGTTGCTGCCTTACAGCGCTTCCAGGGCCGGAGACCCGGGTTCGATCCCGACTACGGGTGCTGTCTGTACGGAGTTTGTACGTTCTCCCCATGACCTGCGTGGGTTTTCTCCGAGATCTTCGGTTTCCTCCCACATGTACAGGTTTGTAGGTTAATTGGCTTGGTGTTGGTGTGTAAATTATCCCTAGTTGTGTGCAGGATAGTGTTAGTGTGTGGGGGATCGCTGGTCAGGACGGACTTATAGACAATAGGTGCAGGAGGAGGCCATTCGGCCCTTCGAGCCAGCACCACCATTCAATGTGATCATGGCTGATCATTCTCAATCAGTACCCCGTTCCTGCCTTCTCCCCTGACTCTGCTATCCTTAAGAGCTCTATCTAGCTCTCTCTTGAATGACTTGGTGGGCCAAAGGGCCTGTTTCCGCACTGTATCTCTAACCTAAAAATAAACTAAACTAGATCGATAGTGATGTCATGAGCTGCTTTCCTCTTGCAAATTAGTCATGGAGTGATACAGCGTGGAAACAGACCCTTCAGCCCAACTTGCCCACATCAGCCAACATGTCCCAACTACACCAGTCCCACCTGCCTGCGCTTGGTCCACATCCCTCCAAATCTGCCCTATCCATGTACCTGTCCAACTGTTTCTTAAACCATAGGGAATAGTCCGAGCCTCAAATACCTCCTGTCAGCTTGTTCCATACACCCACCACCCTTTGTGTGAAAATGTTACCCCCTCAGATTCCTATTAAATCTTTTCCCCTTCACCTTGAACCTATGTCCTGTGGTCCTCGATTCCCCTACTCTGGGCAAGAGACTCTGTGCATCTACCCGATCTATTCGTCTCATATTGTCGTGTTGTTTTTGTTCTTACAGATTTGGATTTCTTTATCGAGGTAACAGCATCAAATCGCCAACAACCACCAAAGACTCGTCTGAAGCCTGGGAGGTGATTGGGCCCCAAGAAAATGAACTCGTTTGAGAAATATTCACAAGCCACCGAATAAAAACTGAGGGAAAATCTATTTGCTTTATATTCCTTTGACAGCCATTGCGCTGCATACTTTGATTATAATCGGGCCACAATAAAATTCTTAAAAGGCGGGCGGCACAGCGGTAGAGTTGCTGCTCAGAGACTCTGGCTCGATCCTGACTGCCAGTGCTGTCTGTACAGAGTTTGTACGTTCTCCCTGTGACCGCGTGGGTTTTCTCATTGTACCCGCACGCTCAAAAGCTACAGGGTTGTAGGTTAATTGGCTTTTTAAAATTGTGATTTGTCCCTAGTGTGGTGGAGAGTGCGAGTGTAAGGGGTGATCTCTGGTCAGCATGGACTCAGTGGGTCGAAGGGCCTGTTCCCATGCTCTATCCCTGAAGTCTAAAGCTATTTTAACTCTATATAATTGATGCCTTTAAATGACAAAGGGATAACATTCCCAAGACACTGTCCTTGTTGTGATTTTCTGTAGCACAAACCCTTGACAAAATTTCTTATTCTGTCACATTTTATATTTATTTATTATCCTATCACTTAAATTGTATTAACGCAAATTTTTATTCCTTATCTCTTAATTATTTTGGCTGTGATTTGTAAATTCCATGAGGACAAATCTCTTTTGCCTGAACTGCCTTAATGTGGGGGAGGAGGAACACTGTAATGGGTTTTAAAAATCATTTGTATAAATTGTAAATACTTTGGAAAGCTTTTTAAAATAAATGTGAATTTGAAGTATTCCGTGTATTAAAGGGTGTGGAAATGTTAATGTTATCCTTCCAAATTTACCAGAGATTGTGGTTGTCATACGGTTTATTCTTTGTAGACACAGGGAACTGCTGATAAGGAAATACTGAGTGCTGGAGTAACTCCACCATCACCGTGAAGCCAATGTTCTACCCATTCAGCTATCTCTCCTTGGATCCCATGCAACCTGCAACTGGATCCCATGCAACTGGAATTTAGAAGGATGAGAGGAGATCTTATTGAAACTTATAAGATTATTAAGGGATTGGACACGTTAGAGGCAGGAAACAGGTTCCCAACGTTGGGGGAGTCCAGAACCAGGGGCCACGGTTTAAGAATAAGGGGTAGGCCATTTAGAACGGAGATGAGGAAAAACCTTTTCAGTCAGAGAGTTGTAAATCTGTGGAATTCTCTGCCTCAAAAGGCAGTGGAGGCCAATTCTCTGGATGCATTCAAGAGAGAGCTAGATAGAGCTCTTAACGATAGCGGAGTCAGGGGGTATGGGGAGAAGGCAGGAACGGGGTAGTGATTGTGAATGACTAGCCATGATCACATTGAATGGCAGTGCTGGCTCGAAGGGCAGAATGGCCTACTCCTGCACCTATTATCAATCTGACCTTCCGGAGCAGCCGACCATGCGGAACCTTGTCACATGCCTTACTGAAATCCAGATATACTTCTTCAGCCCTGCCCTCAGACGCTTTGGTTACCTCATCAAATAACGCAGATTTGTGAGACACTACCTCCCACGTACAAAACCATGTAGACTATCCCTTGTCCATCTAAATGCGTGTATATCTTATCCCTCAGAATACTCTCTTGTAACTTTCGGACCACGGATGTTAGGCCCACTGGCCTGTCGTTCCCAGGCTTTTCCCTGCAGCCCCCCCCTTGAATAGAGGCACAACATCTGCCACCCTCCAGTCTTCCGGCACCTCACCCGTATTTAACGACGACTCGCAAATCTCAGCCAGGGCTCCTGGCAATTTCCCCTCCAGCTTCCCGCAGTGTCCTCGGATATATCTGATCAGGAGAATGCGTAATTAAATGTTGGCATCCATGTTACACACACAGGGCGAATGATCAAACATACCACGTTTATTCTGAGATCTGTGCTCTTAACATTGATTGATGTTGATTCAGAGTTTAAAAAAAATAATCAAGAAAGCTTGTGGTGGCGTCTGCAGTGGGCATTTTCCACAATAAAACATCATATTTGGAGCGTCACCAATTCATTGAACGTTTAACAATGTTCTCACTGTTCCAAGCATTAACCAACACACCATGATCAAACATAGTAGCTTACAATATCTTGTCACTGCAAAATCAAACTCAGTAATTTTAAGTTAGTATACCGCAGATGAAAATAATTGCTTTTTCTCAGCTGCATACACCATTCTTTGAATATTTGGAAATATTTCTTGGGAAAGAATCCCTTCACACAATTTTAAACATTTCCAATGCACCATCCTCATTTTGTTCCAAGACAATTCATATTAAAGAAAACGCAATTGGAAATGTAATTCAGCTTGACGTCCAAAACCGGAAAAATCAGGTAGAATCTGCTTGACCACGAATCCAGGGTCTAAAGAGGTTGTGGAATTTTCAGTCCTCGGCGAAAAGCATTTGCACCAGTTCCGGCTTCAATAACTCGCCTTCCACCAGCATTTGAGACTGAAACACAAGACATAGAGTTGTCCCGATATTAAAGTTGTTTAAAGTTATTCACATTTTAAAGTTTAAATCTATCTCCTAGGGAGGGAGGGAGGTAATAGGGCAGTTGAGGGGGATGGAGTGGGGGGGGGGGGAGGTGGGGGTGGAGGGAAGGAGGGGTGGGGAAAGGAGGGGAGGAGGAGGGAGGGAGGGAGGGAGGGAGGGAGGGGTGGGGAAGGGAGGGGAGGAGGAGGGGTGGGGAAGGGAGGGGAGAAGGAGGGGAGGGGAGAAGGAGGGGAGGGAGAGGGGGTGGAGGAAGGAGAGGGGGACTGGGGGGAGGGGAGGGTGCTGCACCAATGCACGAGAGGTTTGGGCCCAACGGATCCACTTGGTCTAGTGTATTACTAAAAATCTCATCTTGTAGCGCAAACAATTTGAACGAAGCTTGATACTTCTCTCTAGCCTCGGTAGGATGGTTCAGCTGCCTGATAACCGCCGGGAAGAAACTTTACCCGAATCTGGCATTTTCCATCAGTTGGCCAGTTTTGTTCAATCGTTATCCCGTACACCAACACTATTCTACACACTAGGGACAATTTTGCAATTTTACCGAAGCCAATTAACCTACAAACCGGCACGTCTTTGGAGTGTTGGAGGAAACCGGATAAAACCAACGCAGGTCACGGGGAGAGCGTACAAACTCCGCACAGGCAGCATCTGTAGTCGGGATCGAACCCGGGTATCTGGCGCTGTGAGGCAGCAACTCTACCGCTGCGCAAAATTTATAATACTTTTGATATAACTATATACAAGAAGATTTACAAAATGCAAAGAAATCAACAGCCACCGTACGATTAGTCTTTACTTACTGTGCCGTATTTCAGGAGAGTTGGTACACCGGTGAGATTCAGTTTTGTCCGAAACTTGTTTGCAACATTCTTCCATCTGATCAATGGCAATATGTAAATAGAAGAGAGCCAGAGTCATGTCAGTTATACTTACACACGTCAGCTTCACTGAAGACAATTACTGGCATGCAATTTTACAAAGCTGATTTAACACCACAGTTGGTGTACTAGAAATACATTTCCATCTGGTTAGCTGACGCTTTGACATTTGGTCAGTAAAGCTTAGTTTCAAGCGTACCCCGCATTTATATACGAGGTTGATATATTTGTGGCTCTACGATTGTGTAACGATGGGTTAGGATAAGTGTAAGGATGTGAGTGTTTAGCATTTAGACACAAAATGCTGGAAGAGATGTCTATCTTCAGTTTAAACCAACATTCGCAGTTCCTTCCTACACAGTATTTAGCATTTGTTTGAGTGAATTAATCGCCTGTAGTTTCCTTTATTTAGTAGATACTGGCAGCATAGGTGGTGAGAGCAGGTATCGAGGGGGGTGGTTCTGGGACGCTAGAACTAACTGTTGAACCTTCTTGTGGTGAAGGGAGGTGCCTACTTAATAACCCCAATGATATACAGGCATCTACACTATCAGTTTTAATGTGCTTGTTAACATGTAGGGAGCTTACAATTGCATAGGGAAGTAGTTATTGACGTATAGGAAAAAAAACCTGCAGATGCTGGTTTAAATCGAAGGTAGACACAAAATGGTGGAGTAACTCAACTGGTCAGGCAGCATCTCTGGAGAGAAGGAATGGGTGACGTACCGGTTTCGAGATCCTTCTACAGACTGAAGTAGTAGACAATAGACAATAGGTGCAGGAGTAGGCCATTCAGCCCTTCGAGCCAGCACCGCCATTCAATGCGATCATGGCTGATCACTCCCAATCAGTACCCCGTTCCTGCCTTCTCCCCATACCCCCTCACTCCGCTATCCTTAAGAGCTCTATCCAGCTCTCTCTTGAAAGCATCCAACAAACTGGCCTCCACTGCCTTCTGAGGCAGAGAATTCCACACCTTCACCACTCTCTGACTGAAAAAGTTCTTCCTCATCTCCGTTCTAAATGGCCTACCCCTTATTCTTAAACTGTGGCCCCTTGTTCTGGACTCCCCCAACATTGGGAACATGTTTCCTGCCTCTAATGTGTCCAATCCCGTAATTATCTTATATGTTTCAATAAGATCCCCCCTCATCCTTCTAAATTCCAGTGTATACAAGCCTAATTGCTCCAGCCTTTCAACATACGACAGTCCCGCCATTCCGGGAATTAACCTAGTGAACCTACGCTGCACGCCCTCAATAAGCAAGAATATCCAAGAATACAGTACAAGTAGTTTACTTAGCCTCGGTAGTTTAGATACGATTTTGGGCTTGGCTTTCTTGGTTGCGCGGTTAGCCTTTTGTTACAGCACAAGTACTTTAAATAGTAATTCAGAATTATAAACCAAGTATCAACAAAATCAAATGAGATCTTCACCACAAATTGCACCTCACCTATTTCAAAATGAAAATGTCTCCACCCCGCACTCTTACAATAAAACACCTGCAGCAAAGTCAGCCCAACCTCACCTTCTTTTAAAAGAGGGAAGCATTAAAAAAAAATCCTGAACTTCCAAAGAGGCAGTAATCTACTTGGATCAAGATTTTTAACATCCCACTAAGAAATGCATTTTACTCCAATTTTTAAATCAATCAACAATGCTATTTGCATGAATCTTAATTTGTCCAGTTGGATACCATGATCCACAATTGATTTTTAAAAGTTATTTAGACATAAATAAAGGTGCTTGGAACCAAAGGTGCTTACTCCACTGAAATAATCTCAATTTTGGAGTGTTTACAGCAGAACAAGATTGAATAGAAGTTAGATTTTCTTGGTGCTAATCTGGAATAGGTACATATCTGTTGGATCATAATTGATGTTGTTAACTTATTTTTCTAATACAATTATGTAACTGAATGAGTGAATTCTATTTAAGATATTCTTTTGACATTTGAAGTGGACACTTACTCTGGCCTGGCTCCTGTTTGACAATAGATGAAGATGGATCCTTTGGGCATTTTCTGCAGTTCTGCACGGACTATTGGTTCAGCTGGAGAAGAAGAACACTTTTGTATCACTATAATTTTGTGAGTGGCCTTCACAATGAAATAAATGGAGAAATAACTGATGGTCCCGTGAGCAAACCGAGACCTGTAAAGAAACAATACTATACAGAAGACTGAAGGATCTCGACCCGAAACGTCACCCATTCCTTCTCTCCAGAGATGCTGCCTGTCCCGCTGAGTTACTCCAGCTTTTTGTGTCTGCCTTCGGTTTCAACCAGCATCTGCAGTTCCTTCCTACACAATACTAAAATGTAGCTGTCCAAGAGAAACAGGCCACATTTGAGATAATTTAGAGCTACATAGAAACATAGAAAATAGGCGCAGGAGTAGGCCATTCGGCCCTTCGAGCCTGCACCGCCATTCAATATGATCATGGCTGATCATCCAACTCAGTATCCCATACCTGCCTTCTCTCCATACCCCCCTGATCCCTCTAGCCACAAGGGCCACATCTAACTCCCTCTTAAATATAGCCAATGAACTGGCCTCAACTACCTTCTGTGGCAAAGAATTCCACAGCATGGTACAGGCCCTTGGCGCAAGTAGCCAAAACTATCCATCAATCCTCATTCGCACTAGTTCCATGTTATCCTACTTCCACTCCCCTACACGCGAGGGGCAATGTCCCATCTACACTAGTCCCACCTGCCTGCGTTGGCCCAAATCTCTCTAAACCTGTTCATATCTCACCTTAAACCTATGTCCTCTGGTGCTTGATTCACCTACTCTGGGCAACAGACTCTGTGCATCTTCCCGATCTATTCCTCTCATGATCTTATGCACCTCTATAAGATCAGCACTCATCCTCCTGCGCTCCAAGGAATAGTGACCCAGCCGACTCAACCTCTCCCTATTCATGATTACAATCGAGCCATCCACAGTGTAGATGCAGGATAAAGGGAATAACGTGCAAGATACTAACTGCGAGACAGGCTCGGGGGAGGGGGGTTGACACTCTGGACCCAGGCTGGGGGTGACTCTGGGGGGGGGGGGGGGGGGGGGGGGGGGGGGGGGGGGGGGGGGGGGGGGGCGATACACTCTGGGGGGGGGGGGGGCGATACACTCTGGGGGGGGGGGGCAATACACTCTGGGGGGGACTCTGGGGGGGGGCGATACACTCTGGGGTGACTCTGGGGGGGGGGCGATACATTCTGGGGGTGACTCTGGGGGGCGATACACTGTGGGGGTGACTCTGGGGGGGGGGGCGATACACTCTGGGGGTGACTCTGGGGGGGGGCGATACACTCTGGGGGTGACGATACACTCTGGGAGTGACTCTGGGGGTGACGGGCGATACACTCTGGGGGTGACTCTGGGGGGGGGCGATACACTCTGGGGGTGACTCTGGGGGGCGATACACTGTGGGGGTGACTCTGGGGGGGGGGGCGATACACTGTGGGGGTGACTCTGGGCTGGGCATATCTCAGGGGGGTGATTATGGAGGTTCACTCTGGGGGTGACTAGGGGGGGGGGGGTGATTGTGGAGGTTCACTCTGGGGGGGGGGTGACCGTGTGTAACCTCTCACCCTCCACACAGTCCGGGCACCAGCTCACTCCGTCCTTATCCTTGGAGCCGGTGAAGTAGGCGAAGATGGTCTTGCCCTTGTGTCTCTCCACCGCCTCCATGAACGCCTCGTATCCGGACACTTCCAGCACGGCCGCGGCCATGTCCACGCGCAGGCAGGCAGGCAGACAGACAGACAGACGCGGAACGGAAACCCGGGCTCTAGCGGGACGGCGGACGGGGACGGACCTTCAAGCCCGCCGCCCCGCCCCGGGGGAGGGGAGCGGAGCGCTTCCGCTTCCGGCCGTTGGAGCGCCATTGTGTCGTCCGCGTCCGCCCGGCGCTGCTGCTGCTGCTGCTGCTGTTGCCAGGCAACGGCCGAGCTCCGGCCTACAGCTCCAGGCTCCTCTCCCCCGGCCTACAGCTCCGGGCTCCGACTCTCTCTCGGCCCCGGCTCCTCTCAGCCTCCACTCCGAGCTCCGGTCCTTCGGCGCCTCCCCTCCCCCGCTGGTTCTGTCTCACCCCCGGACTGTCCGTACCGTAGCTCTGGCTCCTCGGCCTCTGTTTGCCCCGGCCTCCGGCTCTGTCTTCCCTACCCCACCCCGGGCTGCGGGGTTCAGCTCCAACTGCCCAGGGCTCCGTCTCTCTCTCTCTCCCAGACCCAGGCCCGGGCTCCGGCCTCTTTACCCCCGGGCGGGCCCTGATGCGTCCATCGTCGGCGCTAGACGAGCAGGTAAGGAAGGGTGTGGGACCCTCCGGCCGGAGTGGCCGCGGTTTGTGGAGCGGAGCGGGGGGGGGGGGGGGGGGTCTCCGTCCCAGTGATGAGGAACATGGAGTCACCCAGCAAAGGGGGACAGAGATGGGGACCACAATGTCGTCGTCCCTTCGTCCCTCCCCCCCCCCCCCAGTCTGATGAAGAGTCTCGACCTGGAGATGCTGCCTGACCCACTGAGTTACTCCAGCACTCTTGTGTCTATCTTGTAATTGTAATTAATTTATCAGCCAAGCATGTAAACAAACAAAGAATTTGATTTGCCAACAGTCATACCAAAAAAAAAAAGCAACAAGATACATGCCCGCCTAAAAATTACACACAAACATAAAACAGCCGCCACAACAGCCATGATCACATTGAATGGTGGTGTTGGCTCGAAGGGCCAAATGGCCTACTCCTGCACCTATTGTCTATTGTTTGAGAATCGCCAGGGTTTTTTTCCTCAAGACCTCGCGTTCCACCACTGCGAAAGGCATCTTCTTTCCTCCTTTTTCTCCCGCGATCGTGGCGGTCGAAGCTCCTGCGGTTGGAGCTCCCGCAGTCGACCCCTAACAAAGGGGCCGCCAGCTCCACGATGTTAAGGCCACAGTGCAGATGGAGATACGAATGATAAACGTTGCATCTCCGTTGAGAAAAGAGATTAAAAAAGGTTTCCCCCAACCCCACCCCATCCCACAAATTACAAAAACTAAAGATACACTAAAGACACAGACCAAAACAGCAAAAGAAGAAAAAAGACGAGGCGCGCTGTTGGCGCGGCTGCCATGTACGGCGCCACCTGGTTTATCCTCTGGATAAACCAGCCTTCCTACACATTAATGATGAGGGGAGTGGGGGGGACCTCCATGCATGGAGTCACCCAGCAAGGGGGACTGAGATGGACGTCAAGCGCTGGAGTCACTCAGCAAGGGGGACAGAGATGGGCACCAAGCGCTGGAGTCACTCAGCAAGGGGGACAGAGATGGGCACCAAGCGCTGGAGTCAGTCAGAGGGTCAGGCAGTATCTCTGGAGAACATGGATAGGTGATGTTTCGGGTGGAGACCCTTCTTCAGACTGAGAGTCAGGGAGGGGGAAAAAACTAGAGGTCTGGGAAGGTACAGAACAAAACAGAGCCTGCATCGATGTATCGGGAAAGGTGGAGCCCACAATGGTCCCCCCTCCCTGACTCAGTCTGACAATGGGTCTCGACCCAAAACATCACCTATTCCTCTTTCTCCAGAGATGCTGTCTGACCTGTTGAGTTACTCCAACATTTTATGTCTATCTTTTGGATAAACCAGCATCTGCAGCTCCTTCCTACACACCAGTGATGAGGGGAGTGGGAGGTGCCTCCAGGCATGGACTCACTCAGCAAGGGGGAGCAATGTGTGTCGGAAGGAACTGGAGGTGCTGGTTTAAACCGAAGACAGACACAAAATGCTGGAGTAACTCAGTGGGTGAGGCATCATCTCTGGAGAGAAGGAATTGGTGACTTTTCAGGTCGAGACCCTTCTTTAGACTGAGAGTCAGAGGGAGAGAGAAACGAGAGATATGAAAAGGTACAAAGAGCAAATTAATGAAAGGTAAGTAAAGAGCAATGATCATCAAGGAAATGTGGAGCCCACAATAGTCCATTGTTGGCTGTGGGTGGTGACAAGTTATAAGGACAATGAAACGCATCAGGGCAACAATGAAACTAGTACGGCGACTAGGGACGGAGAGTGAGTGGATGTAACAGCTACTTGAAGGTAGAGAAATCAATGTTTATACTGCCGGGTTGTAAGCTGATGTCGGAAGTGGGAGATGCCTCTAGTCATAAAGTCACTTAGCAAAGGGACAGAGATGGATACTAAACGCTGGAGTAACTCAGCGGGTCAGGCAGCATCTCTGGAGAACATGGATGGGTGACATTTTGGGTTGAAACCTTTTCAGTAGACTGAGAGCAGGGGAGAGGGAAACTAGAGGTTTGGGAAGCTCCAGAACAAGAGTCTGCACTGATGACTCAGGAAAAGTGGAGCTCACAATGGTCCTCCTCCCTGGCCACTGGTTGGGGCGGACTCGGGCTGAAGGACCTGTTTCCATGCTGTATCTTTGAACAAAAACTGATGCGATCTCTGTACCCCCAATGGTCTCCAATCATGTTCTTGCCCCTCTGCAACTGTTTCTTGTAGACATCAAGATTTGTCTCTTTTTTTAAATTGTATTTTGTAATTTTACAATGAAATTTGTAATTAACCTTAATATTTGAGCTTATTGATATAATAGTGTGCGTGATATATTTTTTTGTTTACTAATTATATTCCAAAATGTTACTTCACGTTTTTGTTGCGTCCTATTCTCTTTAACTGTCTGCCTTTTTTTAATTAAAAAATCTAATTTAATTTGGAGATACAGCGCAGAAACAGGCCCTTTGGCCAACCGAGTCCGTGACAACCAGAGATCCTCACACACTAACCCTATCCTACACACGCTAGGGACAATTTACAATTATACCAATCCAATTACCTACAAACCTGTACGTCTTTGGAGTGTGATGAACCTGGGTCTCTGGTGCTGTGAGGTGGCAACTCGACTGCTGCGCCACAGTGCCACAACTAATTTTCATTTGCTTACCTGAAAATGAACTGACATTTGTTTACTTGGATATTCCTCTTTCACAAGCGATTAATTTTATTATATTAACTTTCTAAGTATAGGTTTCATGGCTACAAAGATGCAGCAAAGACCAGAGACAAACTCAGCCCAATCGTTAGGGATATGGATGCCTTCAATTCCAACTGGACATAATTTTGGAAGAAGCGATCAGAGTAGAACACAGTTGTATAAGACTCAGGTACATTTGCAACATTCTTTTTCACCAATTAATAATGTGCTGCATTCTTAATTAAGTAGGATGTGTTATAGCAGAACTACCTGTACAGAAAGAATTGGTATTAACATGCGATAGATTCAGGAACAGTCTGCTGGCATTGGATCAATTCCTATGCAAGAAATCTTAAAGAAAATAACTGATTGCCGAGTAGCCTACAATATCTTGCTACATCATTCATAAACTAATATTTAGCAATCATGGGATCCGCATTATTGTAGAATAAAGACTGCTGGATAATGAAGCGATTAAAAAGCCTGATTCCTCATTTAATAATTTCATCGTATACAGGTGCTCCTCAGCTTACGATAGGGTTCCGTTCCGAGAAACCCATCGGAATCCGAAAATATTTTAAGTCGAAATGCATTTAATACACGCGATCACGTGGCCGGACGCGAGCTGCAGTTCGCCACGGGTCGCTGCCGTTTGCACCATCGCAAAGTCGAAATAACGCAAGTCAAAGTATCGTAAGCCGGGGAGCACTTGTACATAAAAAGGACCATGAAATATACACAAATTGCTGAAACATTGTTCTTTTTTTCCCAGTTAAAATTCAATAGAGACGTGATGAACGCTGTGTCCAACCTGGCTGTGAAATTCACTGACCCTCGCCCGATTGTCATTGAGAAACTTCACCAACCTTGTGAGACACAGATACGCGACGATGCCCAAAGTCTACGCGGTTCTTTGCAATTTTCTGCCGTGTCCGAAGACAGACTAAATATGGCTGTTCAGCTGGCAAAGAGAGACCTGCGGAAAAAGCACCTGGAAGAACAAGTGAAAGATTATCTTTACAACCATGAAAGAGATCAGCTGCAGACTTTGTTGTGCACACATTTTGGGAAAGGTACATCCGTTGACAATACTACACGTTCTGTGAGTAAAGTGGAAACAGAAAGCATTAGAAAGCCGAGGCACCAGAGGAGCCAAGCAGCGAAGGAGGAGTTGACAAGGTCCGGTGGCAGAGTGTACATTTGCACCTCTAACCAAAGCCAAGGTCGATCTGAGCTCCGCGATTCACCACCAACGCATGACCCTGGCCCGCACTTGAATCAGCGTAACTCGGGCAATAAGAGCGCAGAGGAGATTCGTCGGCTGAGAATGGAGATCGGCAAGTACTTTCAGAAAATCGAAGATCTTACCAAAAAAGGTAGCATTTTTCACTTTTTTGTTCAAACAAGAAAATGCTTCAAAATGTGTTATTTGTCTAATGGACCTTAAAAGATAAACATCAAACAGATCCAAGAATATGCCAGACTTTGTTATAGAGTCATCCAGCTATATGGAAGGGAAGCAGGCCCTTCGGCTCAACTCATCCATGCGCACAGAGTCTCCCAAGTTTGCTAATCTAACATGCCTGCACCTGGCCTTTATCCCTCCAAACCTCTCCTATCTATGTACCTGTTCAATTGTTTTTTAAATGTATCTGCCTCCACTATTTCCCCTGGCAGCTTGTTCTGTACACCTCGGTATGGAAAAAGTTGCCCCTCATGTCCTTTTAACCCCTTGTCTTAAACCTAGCCCTCTAATTTTAGACTCCCCTACCCTGAGGAAAAGACCAGCTATTTACCTTACCTAGGTCCCTTCATGATTATATATACCTCGGTAAGATCATTCCTCAGCCTGTAGGAAAAAATACAGCCTATCCAGCCTATCCTTATAACTCAAACCCTGCACACCAGGTATGATTCCAAATCAGAATTGCAACATGATTTGAAAATCAGCACATTGAGACAAGTAAATTAATCAAGAGAGGGAGAATGCAAATCAGTTTGACTTCCAAATGGCTATTACAATGACTCTTTCACTCGTCATTCATAACAGCTCATGAGGGAAATGATTAGGATTATTGGCTTAATAAAAAGAATGAATAATGTCGCAATATGACTCACTGAATTGATTTTGTCCCAGTTTAGATTATATTATTATTTACCACTAGCCATTGATTATATTACAGAGAGAATGAATTCATCCTTCTGCTTTCTAAATAGTAGGTGACGTTTTGGGTCCCTGTTCAGACTGATATGATTGATGAAACAGAGTGGATGCATCCTGACTCAATATTCTGGACGATAGTGAGCCCAAGGAACTTGTTGATAATAAAGCTGTTAAATATCCTTGTTGGAGTAGGGCAACACAATGCCAAGGACTTGGGCCACATGATTATTTCTTGCTGACCTTATTGACCAACACTGAGGTTGTCCAGGTTCATTGTGAGCCTGGACTTGTTCATTATCTGAGGAATCATACAATCACCTTTTGAACCATCCCTGCTTCTGCCGAGAATGGAGGAATGATAACTGATGGTACGGGTGAAGATGGTGGCATTTAGAGCACTGCCCTGGGGAATGCCTGCAGTGACCCGCAGAGACTGGAGTTAAGTTGAGTTGAGTTTAGTTTATTGTCACGTGTGCCGAGGTACAGTGAAAAGCTTTTGTTGTGTGCTAACCAGTCGGCAGAAAGACAATGCATGATTACAATCGAGCTATCCACTGTGTACAGATCATAGTTAAAGTAAGAAATGTTGCTGTCGGAGTAGATTCAAAAGAGTGGAGTGATTGTAATGCGTGAATGCAGGTCCACCTCTGTGACCAGCACACAAAGTGTCGCCAGGCTTGGGGGCCCTCTTGGATCTGCAAAAGGATTTTCCGCCCAAAAAATACCAAATACATTGGCTATGGTTCCATGCAGGAATATAAATTTTGAGTATTTATTGCCCACGTAAATGTATCTTTTGTAAAAGTTATTTATTACTTAAATTTAAGGGAAATCTGTGAACACCCTGGATCCCGATGAAGACCACCGAAGGCAAGTAAAACGACAGGAACAGGCCACTCGTGCCGCGAGGATGCTGTACGTTCTGCAGCAGCAAGTGAGAGCCTATTTCAATTTTCACAAAGGATGTTAATTAATCCTGCAGGTTGACTGTGGAATTTCCATTGTTTGGACATTTCAGTTTCAGTTTAGTTTATTGTCACTTGTACAGTGAAAAGCTTTTGTTGCGTGCTATCCAGTCAGCAGAAAGATCATACATGATTACAATCGAGCCATTTACAGTGTATAGATACGCGATAAGGGAATAACGTTTAATGCAAGGTATAGGCAGCAAAGTCTGATCAAGGATAGTCTGAGGGTCATCAAAGAGGCAGGTAGTAGTTCAGCACTGCTCTTTTGTTGTGGTAGGATGATTCAGTTGCCTGATAACATCTGGGGAAAAAATGCCCCTGTATCTGGAGGTGTGCGTTTTCACACTTCTGTACATTTTGCCCAGATGGGAGAGGGGAGAAGAGGGAGTGGTCAGGGTGCGACTCGTCCTTGATTATGCTGCTGGCCTTGCCGAGGCAGCGTGAGTGAGGTATGAATGGAGCCATTTCCATTAAATTCCATGAAATTTCCTTAAAATAATAATCTGAATTTATTTCTTGTAAATGAATATTGCAGCTCTCTTTACATGACAAAAATGCTCTGACTTAAATAAACCATATGCTTCTATAAAAGTTTCTGGTTCAACTGCTGCCTGACCCCTGGTTCTGTCGGTGTGCAATATGCGCATCATTCTTGTGATGGCATGGGTTTCTTCCCAGTGCTCCAATTTCCTCCCACACCCCAAAGACGTGTGTGTTTGTAGGTCAGTAGCTCTATACATTGGCCTTTGTGTGTAGGGAGTGGATGCGAAAGTGGGATAGCATAGAACTAGTGTGAATGGATGATCGGTGGTCAGCTTGCACTCGATGGGCCAAAGGGCCTGTATCCTGTAGTTTGCAACACAAGCCCTAACCTTTGTATCTTTTAGTTTTTATACATTTGAAGTTGAATCTTTATTGGATATTTAAAATTTGTAGTTTAAATTGTGTTAAATGGTGTTAGATCGAGCTCTAGGGGCTAGCGGAATCAAGGGATATGGGGAGAAGGCAGGCACGGGTTACTGATTGTGGATGATCAGCCATGATCGCAATGAATGGCGGTGCTGGCTCAATGTGCCAAATGGCTGCCTCCTGCACCTATTTTCTATGTTTCTTTGTTTAAATATACTAAATAGGATATTATTAACATTAACCAGAATTTTGCAAAAATAATATATTTCAGAATTGTTTTGGCAATGTATATTTGAGATATTTGGAATTTGATGTTTCATAAAAACTTGTTCTGAATGTATGTAAGAATATTTTTCATGAATAAATTAGAAATTGTAATATTAATTTTGCAATTTTTTAATCTTTGACTAACTTTGTTCAATGAAGATAAACGGAATACAGGAAATGGTAGAAAAACAAAGCCTACAAAAGGTGAAACACACCAAAAAGGTCAGAAATTTAAATATTATTTATATTAATATAAATTGAAAGGTACAGCATTTTTTAAATATCTTTCAAGGGCAGAGATAACTTTTATAATAAAATTTTAATAAAAATATAAATTTGTGCGGATATATTGGCCCTGATTTGTTTTCTGTCAAAGTAATAGTGTGATTAATGGTGCTGCTTTATACATTCATGTTGCTGCAACTTCCAGCTGGCAGAAATCAAATAACAAAAATCCGTATCCAATTTGTTCTGTTCCATCATTAGGTTGGCAAAAAAATGACAAATTTGCCGTTGGCTTCACCATTGAATTGCATCAAGTAAAACGGGTGAAGTTGCTGCATTTATGCAGCAGACAGCAAATTAAACTTGACACTTGAGGCTGTCATTGTTGATGTGAAAATATATTTTATTACTTTTTTTTAGTATGGTCCAAGTAATAAATAATGCTTTCCTCCATTTTGCTTGCTGCTCCTAGCGTGCTATTTAATGCAGCCATGATTGAATAGCTGAGCAGACGATGGGCCAAATGGCCTCATTCTACTCCTATCACTTATGACCCGAATCGTCACCTATCCATGTTCCCCAGGGATGCTGCCTGACACGCTGAGTTACGCCAGCACTTTGTGTCCCTTTTTTACAATATTTCAACTTGTTTAAAGGAGATTTGACATTGTATTTTTCTGTTCACCTAACTCTCAGAGAACTATGTTCCCCTCAGTGCATTATTATCAGCCACTAACATTCAAAAAGAAGTAAACCTAATTTTGCAAGGGGAAAGACTGTCTAAAGTTAGATGTTGTGGCAAAATTAATGACTTAGACGAAGGGATTAAAAGTACCATTAGCAAATTTGCAGATGATACTAAGTTGGGGGGTAGTGTGAATTGTGAGGAAGATGCAATAAGGCTGCAGGGTGACCTGGACAGGTTGTGTGAGTGGGCGGATACATGGCAGATGCAGTTTAATGTAGATAAGTGTGAGGTTATTCACTTTGGAAGTAAGAATAGAAAGGCAGATTATTATCTGAATGGTGTCAAGTTAGGAGGAGGGGGAGTTCAACGAGATCTGGGTGTCCTAGTGCATCAGTCAATGAAAGGAAGCATGCAGGTTCAGCAGGCAGTGAAGAAAGCCAATGGAATGTTGGCCTTCGTAACAAGAGGAGTTGAGTATAGGAGCAAAGAGGTCCTTCTACAGTTGTACCGGGCCCTGGTGAGACCGCACCTGGAGTACTGTGTGCAGTTTTGGTCTCCAAATTTGAGGAAGGATATTCTTGCTATGGAGGGCGTGCAGCGTAGGTTCACTAGATTAATTCCCGGAATGGCGGGACTGTCGTATGTTGAAAGGCTGGAGCGATTGGGCTTGTATACACTGGAATTTAGAAGGATGAGGGGGGATCTTATTGAAACATATAAGATAATTAGGGGATTGGACACATTAGAGGCAGATAACATGTTCCCAATGTTGGGGGAGTCCAGAACAAGGGGCCACAGTTTGAGAATAAGGGGTAGGCCATTTAGAACGGAGATGAGGAAGAACTTTTTCAGTCAGAGGGTGGTGAAGGTGTGGAATTCTCTGCCTCAGAAGGCAGTGGAGGCCAGTTCGTTGGATGCTTTCAAGAGAGAGCTGGATAGAGCTCTTAAGGATAGCGGAGTGAGGGGGTATGGGGAGAAGGCAGGAACGGGGTACTGATTGATAGTGATCAGCCATGATCGCATTGAATGGCGGTGCTGGCTCGAAGGGCTGAATGGCCTACTCCTGCACCTATTGTCTATTGTCTATTGTCTATTGTCAGGTGGGAAAATGTAGTGCACCCTGTAGTTTAATTCCTTTTTGTAGTGACTGGACTACTGTCAAATTTTATGTTGATAAAAAAAAATTTTAAGCCTGGGAAAATAAGCCAATAATTCTACCCACTGTAACTTTAGTGACTTCACTTCTTGCAGAAATGCCACTGACTGATATGGTTACAGTTTGTTTGTGTTTCAGTCTCGAACCATGTCCCAGTTAGCAGCCGTACACAGAGGTGCCGTCCGCGCCTTACAGATGTTTGTTGGTCAACTTTCCGGGCAACCCGAACTGCACATTCCTGCCTACTACAAGGATCTGGGGCAGTTGATCCGACAGCTTTCTCTCTGTTCTGCCAGATTGGAAAATGACACAGACTCTTCCCTTTCGGAAACAGTTGTTGATCTCCTTCACCAAGTCGAAGTAAGTCTAGAGTGAAAACAAATTGAGATATAATATTACTAACATTGTTAAAGCTCTAAAGTGAAGCTTTAATTTAGGAATGCTCATTGGACTGTAGAGATACAGCGCGGAAACAGGCCCTTTGGCCCACCGAGTCCGCGCCAACCAGCAATCACCCCCCTATCTCTGGTAACAGAAGCTTTTTTTGTCATCTTACCTGATCCTGCCCCTCTTAAATTTTGCATATCGCAAACACATCTCCTTCAGTCTTCGCTCAAGGGGAATCATGGTTTTTTAGGTTTATAGACAATAGACAATAGGTGCAGGAGTAGGCCATTCAGCCCTTCGAGCCAGCACCGCCATTCAATGCGATCATGGCTGATCACTCTCAATCAGTACCCCGTTCCTGCCTTCTCCCCATACCCCCTCACTCCGCTATCCTTAAGAGCTCTATCCAGCTCTCTCTTGAAAGCATCCAACGAACTGGCCTCCACTGCCTTCTGAGGCAGAGAATTCCACACCTTCACCACTCTCTGACTGAAAAAGTTCTTCCTCATCTCCGTTCTAAATGGAGTTCACCCTCATCTCCGTTTCTAGGTTCTACCGTTCATTATGTACATCCCAGCCTTGTTAGCCCTTCCACGCATTCTCAGAATTAAACTCCATCTGTCATTTCTCTATACAACGACAATATTGTTCCGTAGCCAACTACCCGTCTCATTATTAACAATACAACCAATTTTTGAGTCGACTGAGCTTGATAATTGCAGCTCCTACACTCACGTGAAATGCATGTAAATGCTGTAGGATCTCTGCAGAGTTCTGTAGTACACTGGTGATTGCAGCTTCCAGTCACAGAAACAATCCTTGACATTCCCTCTGCCCGTTTAAAAAAAAAGTGACTTAATCTTTCATTATTATTAATTATCAATTAATTAATGATTAAATAATCAAGTAATTAATTCTTAGTTGATTAATTATTAATTAATTAATAATGATTGTTAATTTTGGTTGTAGTTCACCAAATTGGTCTTAATTGGTTTCAATTCATGAGCCCATGTGATGTTTGTGGACTAGTTGCCTGTACATGACCTTACTGAACTATATGGAGACTGCATTCTTCCGGCATGCTCAAATTCACCTTTCTGTCCAGCTCAGCTATGCTCAGCAATGTTGCTGACTAAATTAGGGATGGGATGGGAAAATAAGTAATTTGTGCAACTCCCAATTTGCACAACATAAAGTTCCTAGGTTAGTGTGTTGCCTACACAAGAGGATTCCAAGCATAAATTCCCTATTTTTTTTTAAAGATTCTATCCTCTTTGTCCTTGCCCCCTTGTTTTTAATGTTTGTAATAAAAGTCTCGGGATTTTCTATAATCTGACATGCCAACGACATTTCATGGCTCCTTTTGGCTCGCCTAATTCTTTGCTTGAGTTTATAGCAGAACTTGAGTTCTTTCCTGCTTTTTAATATTCCTCGAAAGCCCTGTCTGGTTTCAGCTCCCTGAACCTTGGATGTCCTTCCATTTTCCTTTTGACCAAATTTACAGCTCTCTCGTCATCCAAAGGTCACTTATCTTGCCATTCTTGTCCCTCCTCTTGATCGGAACATACCAATCCTGAACTCTGACCGGCTGGTCTTTAAATGATTCCTATGTGTCGGATATGGACTTGCCCAATAACAGTTGCTCCCAATTTACTCTCCCTAACTCTTGTCCAGCAATGCGTAGAACGGAACTGCAGTTGTTGGTATATACTGAAGATAGACACAAAGTGCTGGAGTAACTGAGCGGGTCAGTCAGCATCTCTGGGGAAAAAAGGATGGGTGATGTTTTGGGCCGGGAGCCGTCGTCAGACTGAAAGTATGTACAGTACTTTCAGTCTGAAGAAGAGTCCCGATCCGAAACGTCCCCATCCTATTTATCTAGAGATGCTGCCTGACTCGCTCAATTACTCCAGCACTTTGTGTCTGTCTCCTGCCTAACAAAAAGCATCTTGTAGGTAGGATGAGCAAGGAATATTGACCTTAGTTGTAATATCTGCATTGATGAAAAAAACAGTCAGAAGTAGAATTAAAAAAAGTATACCATCATGAATAATAACAGATACTAGGAACCAACTTGAAGATTATATGTTAATACTGGCACCTAAAGGCACAATCAAAATACTTGAAATTAAATTTGATAGATTGGTAAATTGAAAATGAAAAATAAAGTTACATAGATACATTGACAATAGGAGCAGGAGGAGGCCATTCGGCCCTTCGAGTCAGCACCGCCATTCAATGTGATCGTGGCTGATCATCCACAATCCACATGTAGGTCAATTGTCTCTGACTGCATTCTCCCCATTCCCCTTGATTCCGCTAGCCCTAAGAGCTCTATCTAACACTCTTTTGAATGCATCCAGTGAATCGGCCTCTGCCTTCTGAGACAGAGAATTCCATAAATTCACAACTCTCTAGGTGAGTTAAGTTAAGGGCCAAGGCAATGCAATGTCTGATTTAATGCAGAACAGTTTTTATTAAGTCATCATGGGGTGACCTTAAGTCATTGTAAGGAAATATCTGAGAAAACAATATTGTTTTGTGCAATTTCTTTCTGAAGATTTTTACTAACCAGTGCAAATTATTCTGGATATGCTATGGTATTCAAAGTGCTGCATAATCGAATTCCCCAATGACTTGCATTTATTTTGATATATTTTTAGTTAAACAATGAGCAAATGCGGAAAAGAAGACACCTTTTGGAATCGGGCATATCAATTTAATTGTGGAATATTTAGTATAATCTGCTGAATGGATAGGTTCCTGACATGATGTAACAAACTCATGCGCTCTTGTTAAATGTATCGTCAGTTTCATCATCAACTCTGAATTAAATGCACGGGCAGTTTATGACGCAGACAAAAAAATCTGAAATTATGGTGTGCTTGTAATATTTAACAATGAAATAGGGTTTTATCTGTTTATTAGTTGAGTTTAGACATACAGCAAGGAAACAGGCATTTCAGCCTATTGAGTCCACACCAACTATTGTTCACCCGTTCACGCTAGTTCTATGTTTTCCCACTTTCTTATCCATTCTTTGCACACTAGGGGCAATTTTTGCAGAGACAATTGACCTACATGCCCATGGGATGTGGGAGGAACCCAGGGGTCAAAGGGAGAACGTACAAACTCCACTCAGAGAACACCTGAAGTTAGGATCGCATCGGGGTCTCTGGTGCTGAGGAGTTAAAACTGAAGCTTAAGATAGTGAATTACACTTTATATTTATCATTGTGTTGCTCTCCCTGTAAATTCTGATCATAATAAGTAACCTTTTAGTTTAGTTTAGAGATACAGCGTGGAAACACTTTTCTACACACACTTGGGACAATTTACAATTTTACTGAAGCCAAATAACCTACAAACCTGTACATCTTTTGTAGTGTGGGAGGAAACCAGAGCACCCGGAGAAAACCTACGCGATCACAGGGAGAATATACAAACTCCGTACAGACAGCACCCGTAGTCAGGATTGAACCCGGTTCTATTACTGTAACTCTACCGCTACGCCACCGCCATGCCCCTTTCATTATGACTTGATAATATTTCCATAATAAGTTGCATAAGTCTAAATGTTTTTTCATGAACTGGTGAACAGAGCAGTAGATTGTTTTCTGATTCCTAGCGTTCCCCCCATAGTTAGCTCCAGCTTGCAGAGCTGCTGTACTACTTCAAATCATGGATGGTGTGTCTGGCTATACATGGATTATGTAGGAGTGTATTTTCTTGCCATAGAGACCAAAGATGTTTTACTTTGTGAACTTCTCAGGGTTTGGATTCGCTGCTTGGGAAGCAAAATGCTCAAGAGAAATCAAACCAAATGCCACAGAAAGCCCAATGTGCACCAAACAGAAAAAGGTCCTTGGGTAGGCACAGGTGCTGCTCTGCTGAGGGAGTGCAAATATCACCCATCATCAAGGAGAATGTTTTGTCTGTACCCGAAGGATTGCCCATACTTAAGAACGGTAAGTCATACAAATCCTAATTCTTAGTATCTTCGAATAAGAGGAATGGGAAAGGAAAAAGAGGAATTTATAATGATGGCAGCTTTGTCTGGATGATTGCTGGTGCTAGTGGCATTGAAGTGGCATTTGCGAGACGATTGTCGCGACACTCTCTAGTTCACTATTAAATTACGACTCTGACTTTTGTAACATGATTTGGGCACAACACATAAATTGTGCCGTGACAAGACCATTACATGGTTTAAGCATTAATTAAGTTAAGTATTAAGTACTGTATCCACTGTTCTTGGTGTCGACTATATATCGGCGAGACCAAGAGCAGACTCGGCGATCCTTTCGCTGAAGACCTTTGCTCAGTTCGCCTGGGTCCATGCGATCTCCCAGTTGCTAAACACTTTGACCCCCCCCCCCTCCGATTCCCATACTGAACTTTCTGTCCTGGGCCTCCTCCACTGTCAGTGAGGCCCAACACAAATTGGAGAAAGAGCACCTCATATTTCGTTTGGGCAACTTCCAACCCAGCGGTATGAATTTTGATTTCTCTAACTTCTAGTAACCCTTGCTTATCCGTTCTCTCCATCTCTCCACCATCCTAGTTCATGGACCAGTTTCACTGTCCTCCTGATTCGTTTCACTATTTGTATGGCTTGTTGTCACCTTCCCCTCAGCCACCAATGAACCATTGTAAATTTCCTTGATCATCATCTGTTTTGATCTGTCCATTCACATCATACATCTTCTTTGTACCCTTCCATATCTCCAGTTTCCCTCTCCCCTGAATCAGTCTGAAGAAGGGTCTCGACCTGAAATATCACCCATTCCTTCTCTCCCGAGATGCTGTCTGTCCTGCTGGGTTACTCCAGCATGTTGTCTCTATCTTTAAGTATTGTTTCCTTTGTCTTGTACAATTTTATATTGGGTATCTTTCACGACTTTTGAGGCTAGTAGCTCATGGTTTTTTTTTGTTAAATCAATATAATTCATGCAGCCTGTGTGCTTTCAACTTTCCCTTCTATCTGTCATATTTAAAACTGGTCAGCATTAAAATTCACCTGCTAGATATTAGTTTTACGTATCGAGTGTCCAACTCGCTCTGCAGTAAAGAAGTACCTCCTTGATTTCAACTCCCCATTCTGATTTATTATCTGTAAATTTCAATACTTTGCATTAAGTTTCTGAATGCTAAGTGAAATGAATTGAAAACAGTAGCAGTTCTATCGTTGCATTACTTAATTCCTCCAAACCTCAAACACATAACAAGCCTTTAGCCAATTTCTTGACTATTCCCAATATGATACAGACGGCTGTGGAGGTCAAGTCAATGGATATCTTTAAGGCGGAGATTGATAGATTCTTGATTAGTACGGGTGTCAGGGGTTAATGGGGAAAAAGGCAGGAGAATGGGGTTGAGAGGGAGAGATAGATCAGCCATGATTGAATGACGGAGTGGACTTGATGGGCCAAATGGCCTAATTCTGCTCCAATAGTGTATGAATTTATGATATAATCTGCACAGTTTAATCATTACAAATAGCATTTGTATGATGCATTGCAAAATATAATTTCAAAATACATGCAAACAATGTAATGGTATTTCTCTCAACTCACTTGGGTTTTCAGTTGTTCCACTGTCCAAGTGGATTGTGAACCAGAATCTTTCCAAAACCATGCTGCTTTTTAGACGGTGCGGACAATTTTCAATTTTACACCAATTTGGTGGAGGGATGCTAGTCTTCAAATTCTTGTCCTTGTGAAACTTTTTATTGATCGTTGCATGCTCTCCTAATTTGTGTAATGTAAATAGAAATGTTGTGAGGCAGCACTTTGGCACAGCGGTGGAGTTGCTCCTGTCAGTGCCAGAGACCCAAGTTGGGTCCTGACTACAGGAGCTGTCTGTATGGAGTTTGTACGTTCTCCCTGTAACCATGTGGGTTTCCTCCGGGTGCTCCGGTTTCCTCCCACATCCCAAAGACACACAGGTTTATAGGTTAATTGGCTTCTGTAAGATTGTCCCGAGCGTGTCGGGTAGAACTAGTGATCGATGGTCGGTGTGGAACGGGTGGGTTGGAGGGCCTGTTTCAACACTCTATTTGTAGTCTTGGATAAAGTGGATGTGGAGAGGATGTTTCCACTAGTGGGAGAGTCTAGGACCAGAGGCCATAGCCTCAGAATTAAATCATTAATTGCCACAGAAGGCTGTGGAGTCTGTCAATGGATATTTTTAAGGCAGCGATAGATAGATTCTTGATTAGTACGGGTGTCAGTGATTATGGGGAGAAGGCAGGAGAATGGGGTTATGATGGAGAGATAGATCAGCCATGATTGAATGGTGGAGTAGACTTGATGGGCCGAATGGCCTAATTCTGCTCCTATCACTTATGAAGTAATAAACATAAACTAAGCTGTCATTGTAGCAGAATATTTTTCATGGTTCCTCTAATCATCCTTTATTCTCTAGTTTCTTTCAATTTACACATGTTAAATTGGTGCTAGGATTATGATGCATCTTATTTCCAGACTCTGTTGATTGATGTTGTCAAGCTGGAAGCAGAGAAGATTTACGAGGAGATTTCCATATAACCATATAACCATATAACAACTACAGCACGGAAACAGGCCCGTTCGGCCCTACCAGTCCACGCCGACCACTCTCTCTGACCTAGTCTCATCTACCTGCTCTCAGACCATAACCCTCTAATCCCCTCTTATCCATATACCTATCCAATTTACTCTTAAATAATAAAATCGAGCCTGCCTCCACCACTATGGAATGGTGAAGCCCATTCCATACAGCCACCACCCTCTGAGTAAAGAAGTTACCCCTCATGTTACCCTAAACTTTTGTCCCTCAATTCTGAAGCTATGTCGGTTGGGAAAGAGAAGCAAAAATTGCAATTTTTGCATGAATAAAATATTAATTTGTTTGAAGAACGATGATAAAAATACTGTTCTGTTCACTGTTCACTGTTTAGTAAAATGTTCTTTCAAAATAAATGTTTTGCGCAGATGAAAATTGGCATGATCCTGAATATTCCAGACCCCAGCAGAGCAGTAGAGAGTACCTGTCAGCCCGTCAGGAACAGCAGGAAGACCATCCAACTCCTGATAGGAATACTACACTGAGGGCTGGATTAGAAACCGTACAGCGCCTTGGAGACTTGCAAAAGTCTGTGACAGAGAAAATACCCACGAAGAAAGGAGTGCTGTCGCCATACGTAAGTTACAGATAACGATTGAACTAGTGTTGTATCGTACCTCTGCCTTGTTTTGAAAGGTAAAGAAATTCGGTCCATTACTGTTCACATTTGTCTTTCTTTTAATTTAAATGAATTTTAGCAGCAGAAACAGAAGAAAACACTTGCAATCCGTACCTGCTTTCAGAAAGCTACAGTATCTTCAGAACTAAAGAAGAATCAGGCACCAGTTAAAGACAGCAAGCCTCCTTCGATTCCAGGATGTCCTAACTCTACTCCTGTGTTATCCAAACAGTAAGTAACCACTTTGGTGTAGCGGTAGAGTTGCTGCCTTGCAGCGCTTACAGCACTAGTCCCGGGTTCGATCTTGGCTATGTCTGTATGGAGTTTGTACGTTCTCCCCGTGACCTGTGTGGGTTTTCACAGAACTTCAGTTTCCTCCCACACACCAAAGACGTACAGGTTTGTAGGATAATTGGCTTTGGTACAATGTAAACATTGTCCCTCGTGTGTGTAGGACAGTGTTAATGTGTGGGGATCTCTGGTCGTTGTGGAATCAGTGGGCCGAAGGGCCTGTTCCTGAGCCATAGCTCCAAACTATACTAAACATTGAGTCGGATCGTGCTGGCAGCTAGTGGGTGGTTCTATCCTGTTAGCCGGTTGTTCTCTACATGCTGCTGGCCAGCTTCTGTGCATGCATCACCATTTTCCTAGCATCCAGAGAGATACATTTTGACTTCTCGATCCACCCTGGACTTGCTATTGCCTAGGAATGTTCTATAAGTCAAGTCAAGTCAAGTCAATTTTATTTGTATAGCACATTTAAAAACAACCCACGTTGACCAAAGTGCTGTACATTTGATTAGGTTCCAATAGAAAAAAAAAAAATGAAAACATACAGTAGCACGCAAACAGTTCACAGCGCCTCCTCAATGAGCCTCAAACGCTAGGGAGTAGAAATATGTTTTGAGCCTGGACTTAAAGGAGTCGATGGAGGGGGCAGTTCTGATCGGGAGAGGGATGCTGTTCCACAGTCTAGGAGCTGCAACCGCAAAAGCGCGGTCACCCCTGAGTTTAAGCCTAGACCGTGGGATAGTGAATAGCCCCAAGTCGGCCGATCTGAGGGACCTGGAGTTAGAGAGGGGGGTTAGAAGATTTTTGATGTAGGGGGGGGAGTGTCCATTTATGGCTTTATACGTGAATAGGAGGAGCTTGAAGTTGATTCTGTACCGTACAGGGAGCCAGTGGAGAGAGGCCAGAATCGGGGTGATGTGGTCCCTTTTACGGGTACCCGTCAGGAGTCTCGCTGCGGCGTTTTGGACCAGTTGCAGGCGGGACAGGGAAGATTGGCTGATCCCAGTGTATAAGTTTTTACGCTGAGGGGTTTGGTGGGGTAAAACATTTCTGACATTGGTAAAATGAAACATCGCTATCACATCCATCTTTGTAACTTTTAAGCCGATTTGTCTTAAATCTAATTTTTTGAAAGAAAATTGTTGTGTACAGTGAAGATCCAAATTTGTTATCATGCAGTCACAGAGTTGTACAGCTGGTAAAGCTTTGGCATGTTCATGCTGCAATTTTTTGGCTCATCCACACAAATCCCATTTTCCCCGCACTAGGTCCATATGCTTCAGTCTAATTGCCTCTTAAACGAGGTGACTATCTGACTCCACCATCTCCTCTGCCAGTGACCTCCGGATAGCTGAAGCTTTGCCCTCAGATCCCCTTGAAAATCCCTTATATATTTATTTATATGTCTATGAATATTTAATAAAATTGCTTTTGTTGGGTGTGACATTATTATTTGACACTCCGACGTGTGACCTCTTAAATAATCCTTTAGAATCCCACTGAGGAAACAGAAAACAAGATTGGGAGGCCACCTATCTATCCCGACAGAGAGAAGTCAAACTAGTTTGTTGAAGGAGATGGAGCAAGACAGGCAAGCTGTTGCAGAAAGCGAAGCAATCAGGTGAGAGTGTTGATCACAGTGAGCTCGGCTCACAAATGAAGAAAGTCATGGGCCACATTGCTTCCACCACCCCAACTTCATCATTCTTTTTAGTTGTCCTCTTAATTTAGTGAGACTTGTTTTCCTATTGCATGTTCAATTTTTAAAAAGCTTTGGGGATTTTTCTTCAATCTTTACCATTTTCTACCTGTTCATCAGTTCGCGTGAAGAGTTTTCTGACTTCAAGTCTAATGTTGATCTCTGCAATCTTGTACCATGTTCTTCAGTACAGCAATCTTCTGTGTTAGTGTCTTGAAAGAAGCTTTAACGATTTCCGTACCAAATCATGACATTCGGATCAAGTTGGATGGAAATGCAAGAGAATAGGAGGAACAGATTAATTTAGTTTATTGTCATGTGTGCAGTGAAAAGCTCTTTTGTTGCGTGCTATCCAGTCAGTGGAAAACCTATACATGATTATAATCGAGCCATCCACAGTATATACAAATACAGGATAAAGGGAATAACGTATTGTGCAAGGTAAAGTCCGATTAAATATAGTCCGAGAGTCTCCAATGAGAGGATTAAATAATGCAATGGACCATTCATCACCTGGTTTGAAGTGTGGGTGCAAGAAGCCTCATAATAGTTTATTTTAGATTAATTTAAACTGCCTTGCATGGTTCCTACTGTTGAAGAATAGAGCACAGCTACCAAAGCATGCTGTACAACTTAGTTAATTGCTGTTCTTTTAAAGGAAGTTTAGTTTAGTTTATTATTGTCACGTGTACTGAGGTACAGTGAAAAGCTTTTTTGTTTCATGCTATCCAGTCAGCGAAAAGACTATACGTGATTACGATCAAGTCCACAGTGTACAGATAGAGGTTAAAGGGTGCAATGTTTAATGCAAGGTGAAGTCCAATAAAATTTGATTAAAGATGGTTCGAAGGTCTCCAACGAGGTAGATAGCAGGTCAGGACCGCTCTCTAGTTGGTGAGAGGACGGTTCAGTTGCCTGACAACAACTGGGAAGAAACTGCCCCTGAATCTGGAAGTATGCATTTTCAAACTTCTGTCCCTCTTGCCTGATTAAGCTGGAGGTTGGTTTGTGTGATGGTCTGACGTAAGTCCACAACTTTCTGCAATTTCTTGTGGTCTTCGATGGAGCTGTTCCCAAACCATGTTGTGATGCATCCCAATAAAATGCTTTCTCCAATGCAGCTTTAGAAGTTGGTGAGGGTTGTTGGGGACATGCAAACTTCCTCAGCCTTCTAAGGAAGTCGAGGCATTGGCATGCTTTCTTGGCCATGGCTTTGAGGTGGCTGGTCCAGGGTAAATTGCTGGTGATATTTATTCCTAAGAACTTGAAGCCTCTTCTAAGTTACTATCCAACTTAAGGAAATCTATTTTACAGCTCAGTCATTTATTTTTGTGTGGAATGTGTGTTGGTTTCTATTTGAGGGTCTTGTCTGCAGCTGATTGATGAAAACATTTTAGGTTGACGTGGCTTGATACTGAGACTGCCCGGAGGATGAGGGAACTGAATGAAATCTGCCAACAAGAAACTGACAGAATAAGAAAGATAAGGTACATTTTTATAATGACTAATTTTAGTATAGATCTTAATAAATGGCAAGTAGACTTTCATGGGGTCATGCAGCTTGCAAACAGGCCCATCGGGCCGACTTGCCCACACCGACCAAGATGCCCCATCCACACTAGTTGCAGCTGCCCACGTTTAGCCCATATCCCTCTAAATCTGTCCTATACATGTACCAGTCTACATTTTTATTAAAAGTTGCGATAGTACCTGCCTCAGCAACCTCCTCCGGCAGCTCGTTCCACCTAGCCCACCACCCTTTGTATAAAAGAAAAAGTTACCCCTCAGGGTCCTATTAAATCTTGCCCCCCCCCCCCCCCCCCCATGCCCCCCTCACCTTAAACCTATATCCTCTGTTTCTTGGTTCCCCTAGTCTGGGCAAGACAGTCTGTGCGTTTACCCGATCTATTCCTCTCACGTTTTTGTACACATTTTTGTTTTAATCCTTAATTAATTTTTAAATGGAGTACCAGGGAGTTAATTTATTTTGCAAGAAAGGTCGCTGTGTGATGTTGGCTTACAGCTGCGTTTTGCTTTAAATTAACTTGTCCTTCACAACCTCCCAGCTTGCATGAGCCTTTAGCACAAGGCTGTCCATGATAAAATGTGAGATGGTTGCAAAAAGGCGGAAAAAAAACAGTTTTTATCAGCTAATTGTCTTACCATTGATGTGGCAGGGAGATTTGAAAGCATTAAAACCAATTTAATGCTTCCAAAACATTCGGAAACGTTTAAGTTAAAACTACCCAAACGTTAAGATTTAAATGGCTCAACCAACTTCAATGTTAAAGCATCAAAACCCTTTAAATAAATTGTTCATTTAGTTTTTAGTGATTTTTTTTCCTTTAATTTTTAGCAATTAATTTTGCGTTAAAACTTTTTTTTGACATTTTTGCTGAAATGATTGGAATAGATGGGGTGAATGCTTTCAGCCAGTGTAGGGGAATCAAGAACCAGAGGACATAGATTTAAGGTGAGAGAGGCACGATTTAATAGAACCTGAGGGGCAACATTTTCATTTGGAGAGTGGTGGGTATATAGAATGAGCTGTCAGAGGAGGCGGCTTGACGCGGGAAATATAACAACATTTAAAAAGCACTTGGACTGGTACAAGGATAGGAAAGGTATAAGATTATTAAGGGGTTGGACACGTTAGAGGCAGGAAACATGTTCCCAATGTTGGGGGAGTCCAGAACCAGGGGCCACAGTTTAAGAATAAGGGGTAGGCCATTTAGAACTGAGATGAGGAAAAACTTTTTCAGTCAGAGAGTTGTGAATCTGTGGAATTCTCTGCCTCAGAAGGCAGTGGAGGCCAATTCTCTGAATGCATTCAAGAGAGAGCTAGATAGATCTCTTAAGGATAGCGGAGTCAGGGGGTATGGGGAGAAGGCAGGAATGGGGCACTGATTGAGAATGATCAGCCATGATCACATTGAATGGCGGTGCTGGCTTGAAGGGCTGAATGGCCTCCTCCTGCACCTATTGTCTATTGTTTAGAGGGATATGGGCCAAATGCAGGCAAATCTGACTAGCTTAGATGCTGCATCTTGGTTGGCATGGATGAATTGGGTGTAAGGATCTATGTCCATGCTGTGTGACTATGACTCTATAAATAAGGGAAATCACTAGTTGCTGTGGCTCAATGTTGGCCATTGAAATGCTTTTGCAGAAATATTGATCATACTTTCAGACTAGATTACGTGAATTTTGTTCCACCTTCAGTTATAAATCGGGTTCACAGTTTGCGATAGGATACGATAGAACTTTATTTATCCCAAGAGGGAAATTGATCTGCCAACAGTCATAAAACACAGAATGCATGATAGTGACGAGTGGAAAGGATTGGAGATGTGCAAAGATTTGGGGGGGGGGGGGGGGGAGACGGGAGTCAGTCCACCCCACAACTGAATGGGGAGGTGTTGTACAGTTTGATAGCCACAGGGAAGAAGGATCTCCTGTGGCGTTCTGTCCTGCATCTTGGTGGAACCAGTCTGTTGCTGAAGATGCTCCTCAGGTTGACCAGTGTGTCATGGAGGGGGTGAGCTGTATTGTCCAAATGCTCTGCAGTTTGAGGAGCATCCTCCCCTCCAAGACCACCTCCCATGAATCCAACTCCACTCCCAGGACGGAGCCAGCCTTCCTGATGGGCTTGTTAATTCAGTTGGCGTCCGCGACCTTTGCCCTGCTGCCCCAGCACACGACAGCGAAGAAGATGGCACTGGCCACCACCGATTGGTAGAACACCTGTAGCATCTCGCTGCAGACGTTGAAGGAGCGGAGCCTTCTCAAAAAGTACGGGCGGCTCTGTCCCTTCTTGTACAGGGCCTCCGCGATCCTGGACCAGTTCAGGTCACTCCAAGCTATTTGTACTCCTTGGTGAACTGCACATCTACACCATTGATGGAGACAGGTCATGTCCCTCTCCTCCTAAAGTCCACCACTAACTCCTTAGTCTTGTCGGTGGTGTGTTTACACCTGTTTTGTTTTTTTTGTGGTTAAATTACTATAAATTGATAATAAAATGACCATTTAAGTGATTATTTAAGTAACAATTCTTCATTCAGGTCTGAAACTGCAGTCCCCAATAAATGGATTGAAAAAGCCGAGGAGGAAATTCGGGAGAGGCTTCAGCCCTTGCTGGATAAAGCACAGGTATAGGTACTTAAATTCGTAAACTGACGTGGACCGAGAGTTGGAACAATTGTTATAGTTTAAATATTCTGACTTTGCCTTTGTACTTGTTACTTTCTCCTGTCAAAATACTATTGAGCCTGTCATTTGATATCTCCACATTGTTATGTTTCAACAGTAAGTTGAGAGAAACATCTCTCGACGTTCAGAAATGCAATTCTGCACGAAACTCAAGACTGGAATGTTAGGAAAGTCAGTTTCATGGCAAGCCTCTGATGTTAGACTGGAAAATTGATTGTATGCTAACATGCTCGCCATTAGACATTTAAAGAAATGCAATTCACAACAAATTTTCATTCCTTTGAGAAATAAAAATGACACGGGAGAAAAAACTGACGTATGGCTAAGAGTTGAGCAGTACATCCATTCAAAATATATTGTGTAGGAAGGAACTGCAGATGCTGGTTTACACCGAAGATAGACACAAAATGCTGGAGTAACTCAGCGGGACAGGCAGCATCTCTGGAGAGAAGGAATGGGTGACGTTTCGGGTTGAGACCCTTTTTCACACCTCTCAGCCATTCCTTCTCTCCAGAGATTTTGCTGTCCCTCTGAGTTACTCCAGCATTTTGTGTATATCTTCAATTCAAAATATAAGCACCATTGAGCATTAAATATTTAATTTACTGGAAATTGCTGGAAACCTGAGCCATAGTATAGCTGTAGAAACACAAAAGTGCTATGAAATGACAGTGAGTTACATTATTAGTTGTGTTATGCCTAGTTTGTTGACACTTTTCTTTGCCTCCAGCAATGTGCTCGAATAAATTGGTCAAAGTCTCTTTGATATTAACTCCTCTGTTGAATGGAGATTGAAAATTCCTTGGGTTGTCTTTGGCTAAAGCAAAAATTGCTGAGAGCTGTGCGTTGTTGACGTATACCTGTACATGGTTATCACATTCAGATGCCTAAAGTACCCAAATTAGCCACGGCACTGCGCAAATGATTTTATATGAAAAGTGGTTCAGAAAGACTATCTAAGATGTTGATTCTTTCTATACAACAGATCATAAGTGATTCTTGGGAGAGGAAAGCTCGAAATAATAGCTCTTCACTACAACAACACCTATCATTAAAAGTTGCTGATAGGGTGAGTAGAATTAAAAATAAGTGATTTTGCTCTACTGCAGTAATGTAGATTTGAATTTAAGTAAAACACACATTTGGATTATTAAGTCATGTATAAAATGTCAAATTCAATGGTCAATGGTGCATTAGTTGTCACATTTGCAACTGCACAGTGAAATTCTTTTGTCTCATTTACACATGTGGGCGCTGCCATGTTTTTCCGCCATTTGCAAAATCCGGTCGGCCTGTGTGCTCGATGTGCTGGAGCACTTCCCGCAAAGTGAAGTCACTCCGCTCGCCAGGGCATCTCTGTGTCCCAGGGTTGCCTCCTGCAGCTGACCTTGAAGATGCTGGAGGCATTACCCTGGTTCACCCTCCTACCAGCTCCTGTTCCTCGCGTCCGTCGTCTCCAACTCCCTCCCTGTGCCGTCATCCGCCGAGCCTCCGGACGGGCCCCGCCTGTATTGGTGTTGATGGGCATAAAGTTACTTTCATGTTTTATTGGTTTATCAAAGTAAGGGAAAACTCCGATAATCTGGTACCTAATTGTTTAAAGATCCTTGTGGTCTGGAATCCAGCGCAGCCATTAGCCCGAATACAAGCCCAGGTTCCAGAATGAAAGTGTGGTGTCACCAGGGAATTCAAAGCACATTCCACTGGATTGTAAGCTACCCAAAAAGAATATGAGGTGCTGTTCCTCCAGTTTACATGTGGCCTCACTCTGGCAGGGAGGAGGCCAAGGACAAAAAGGTCAGCATGGACACAAACTGCTGGAGTAACAGCAAGTCAGTAGCCTCCCTGAAGAACATGACTCGGTAACATGTGTAGGAAGGAACTGCAGATGCTGGTTTAAACCGAAGATAGAGACAAAAATGTCAGCATCTCTGGAGAGAAGGAATAGGTGACATTTCGTGTCAAGACATTTCTTCTGAAATCAAATCTACTTTGCCATTCGATCAAGCTGATCTATCTTTCCCTCTAACTGCATTCTCCTATCTTCTTCTCATAACCCCTAACACACCCACTCATCAAGGATCTGTCAATCCCCACCTTAAAAATGTCCATAGACTTGGCCTCCGCTGGCGTCTGTGGCAATGAATTCCACAGATTCACCACCCTGTGAATTAAACACTGAGAACAACTTCTTATCTTGCAGGTGTCTGGTACTGTGAAGACAGACTTCCCACGGGAACATATTCAGCTTAAAGAGCATTTTCAGCTTAAAATGTATGCCACAGTTAGCACAAAATGGTTTCCAGTTAGCACAAAATGGTTTCCAGTTAATTACCTCTTACAACCCTCTGACTAAATAACCTCTGACACCCTTACTAATCAAGTCTAAATTGAGTATAAAATCCTTCTTGGCAATTATTCTTGTTTTTTAAAAGAAACAAACGCTCCTATATAGTTGGAAATGTTGTCATTTTGCTGTCTCCCGTTGTGTGAGTGTGATTACTGACACCAGCAGTGGTAATGATCCCTCAGGCTGCAGCCAGCGCTGACGTCCTCGGTGAAAAGATATTGGATGAGCTGCTGGACGATACGGCGCAAGAATTACTGAGTCTGGACTCAAAAGCAAAGGTTCGCTCGGATGCTTTGTTGATGCAAGACGGCCCTGCACTGGAGACCATGCTGCAAAGGATGGAAGAGATGGAGGTAATTATCTCCTATTTAGTTTGTCTCTTATCTTGGTTCCTACTCATTAGTTTCCACCTCCTCTTTGACAACCTGCTACAATGGATTTAGAAACCACATTCTCCTTCAGACCCTTGTTCTCTTTGATTCTCCTTCAGATTCCAGCGTCTTGGATACATGCAATTAATTGCTGTATTTCAGGCACCCAGTTTGAAATCTTTTTTAGCAGTTAATCTTGCTTTAAAAAAAACAAATTATTTGTAAAATTAGGAATGGTCTAACTTTTTGGCTCCCCTGTAAGATGTGACCACAAGTGTTAACAGTTGGACATTCCCCCTCCCCCCCCCCCTATACTTGTACTCTCTACTATTATACTCTTATACTATATTGTGTGTAGTTTTGGTTTCCTAATTTGAGGAAGGACATTCTTGCTATTGAGGGAGTGCAGCGTAGGTTCACCAGGTTAATTCCCGGGATGGCGGGACTGACATATGATGAAAGAATGGATCAACTGGGCTTATATTCACTGGAATTTAAAAGGATGAGAGGGGATCTTATAGAAACATATACAATTCTTAAGGGATTGATCAGGCTAGAAATCCCCCAGGCAGTCTGTGCTCACCCCAGCCTCCTCTGTGTCTTCTGTCCATGCCGACAACACTGTTGTTTTGGATAAAATCCATCAGCAGGATTGTTCAACCATAAACGGTCTCTCTCCCTCCCCCGTCTCACCAGGGAGTAAAGTGGATTCCGTTCATCAATAAATACTCTGCATGCGGCATCATTACACAGTCAGCATAATATTTCCATTCAAAGCTGCCCGGTCCATCAACTGAGATGAGGAAAAACCATTTCACCCAGAGAGTTGTGAATCTGTGGAATTCTCTGCCACAGAAGGCAGAGGAGGCCAGTTGACTGGATGTATTCAAGAGAGAGTTAGATATAGCTCTTAGGGCTAACGGAATCAAGGGATATGGGGAAAAAGCAGGAACAGGGTACTGATTCTGGATGATCAGCCAATATCATATTGAATGGCGGTGCTGGCTCGAAGGGCCGAATGGCCTACTCCTGCACCTATTTTCCATGATTCTATGTTTCTACTTGTGACAGTAATGATGAACCTCTTACATAATACAATACCTGGGTGTTGCAGCAAAAATGTATACATTTATTATTTTATTTCCCATTGTCATTGCTCAGTTTTTTGATTGCCTAAATGTATGTTGACCATCTTTTCTTTTTTTTTTTAAATTTCTTTTTGTTACAATTTCCTTGTATTTCCCATCAAATGACTTGTTCTCCAAGCCTGTTAATGGTGCCCTTGATTTGTTGTTAAGTTCACAATTCATAAGTTCTAGGAGCAGAATTGGGCCATTCGGCTGGCTCCTGTGCAAGACACTGTCCGGCCCATCAATGGTTTGAGTTCTATCCAAATCCACATTGTTAGAGGAGGCCAAGCAGAAATTCCAACCCTTAAATTCAGGTGCACGCCATTGTATTATTTTCCACGAGAAACTGCCTTCTAGTCACATTGTAGAATGCATTAAAAGAAATAATGATTTGGGGAATTTTTTTTATAACATTTTTTTTTCCTCCTCATTTTACCATAAATCGCTAGAGATACGAAGAGTCAGTTCGCAGAAGAATGTGCCAGATTGAGTACTCCGATCCTGTTTTCTGGGCTGATGAAGGAAAGGAAGGTAATAATGTTCTGTGAATCAGTGAGTTTTCTGCATTAGCAAGCCTTTGGTCTCTGCTGCGCGGTTCCAATCTCAGAGGGTGCTGACCTGTGCTATGTGCCTTGACTGCTGGAGATGTGGCACAATCAGTGTTATCAAATATTTGTCGTTAAATTCCACCTAAATTCTTGATGTTCAACTGCTTGTAAATATCTGTTACCTGCCAGATAAGCAGTCCTGATATTGGTTTTTGTCCTTTTTATTTAGAAAATAGGTGCAGGAGGAGGCCATTTGGCCCTTCTAGCCAGCACCGCCATTCATTGGGATCATGGCTGATCATCCACAGTCAGTAACCTGTGCCTGCCTTCTCCCCACATCCCTTGATTCCGCTAGCCACTAGAGCTCTATCTAAATCTCTTTTAAATTCATCCAGTGAATTGGCCTCCACTGCTTCTGTGGCAGAAGTTTTTCTTTTTTTTAATGAATTTGATATTTTTCAGCTATTCTGCAGCATTTTCACAGAATAGGGAATGCGGAGAGGTTGGAACTGGGGCAAGAATGTGCAGCTATTCTATTGTTAAAATTGAAACAAAGTTAGCAGCAGACCTCTCATGAGACAGCGAACCAACTTGTGTTCGATTGTATTGCTGGAAAATGTAGCCTCGCCAACTCTTTGTGTCACTGAATACATGCTTGATCCCCTTCGTTAGCATTTTAAAAGGATAAAGTAATTCAAGTAAACCGGGAAGTGCTCTTGGATTAATCTGCTTTTCATCCAAAGGTTTGTAGGGAAAACCATCATTATTTGATCCAGTGTTTGGACTTGGATCCTTGCTGGGGAGTAGCTGTCAGTATGGGATTAAAACCACTCACTGCCCTGCGTGAGGTCATTTGTGGCCGGTCTTCATAAGTTCGTAAATTTGTAGGAGCAAAAGTTAGGCCATTCAGCCCATCAAGTCATTCAATCGTGGCTGACCTATCTTTCCCTTTCAACCCCATTCTCCACAAGCCCTTGATACCCTTGCTAATCAAGAACTGATCAATCTTCACCTTAAAAATATCCATTGACGGCCTCCACAGCCTTCTGTGGCAATGAATTCCACAGATTCACCACCCTTGGACTAAATAAATGTTTTGTCTCCTTTCTAAAGGTACATCCTTTCATTCTGAGGCGATGGCCTCTGGTCCTAGACTCTCCCACTAGTGGAAACATCCTCTCCACATCCACTCTATCCACACCCTGATTGGACCTGGTCTTTTCTCGCCTCCAGCTTTTCACCCCCTCCCTCCACCCACTACTTTCAACCTGAAGAAGTGTCCCAACTCAAACTATCACCCATCGTTTTTCTCCAGAGGCTGCCTGACCCGCTGAGTCACGCCAGCACTCTGTGTCTATTTCTAGCTATTCGTATGGGTTTTGGTCGGTACTGTTTGTAGAAATGTATGTGGTGATCTGGAGAAAATTCATTGCATGAAGCAATGCAAAACCAAGCATTACGAGAGAGTAAAGTCATATTTATAGTAGAAAATGATTAAAGAGGAGATAGAAGGGGGTAAGGTGGCTCTTTCTTATCAGACCCGCTGCCTAACCATTATACTCTTTTTATACTCTGTGCAAAATATTTATGTAAATAAAAGGCACTGACATTATCTTCAGAGCTGTTTGCTGTGTTTGGACAGTTAGCCTTCAATATATCAGCCATGAGAGTAAAATTATGTCGTTTGTTATCAATAAAATTTAAAAAGATAAATTATTAGTTGCCATCTGTAGCATGAGTCTTTTGAGCAGATCTATTCAAATAAATCACTATCAATAATATTGGTACTTTAAAAATTCTGTCTTGCATTTTAAATACTCCTGCCTTCATGAAAGTTAAAACTTGTTGATTATCATACTAGGTTTTAGTGCTACTAAGATTCATCTGGATTTAAGCATCTCTGGATATTGCATGTACATTTATGGGTTATGGGGAGAAGGCAGCAGAATGGGGTTAGAAGGGAAAGATTCTTCAGCCATGATTGTATGGCGGAGTAAACTTGATGGGCTGAATGGCCTAATTCTGCTCCTAGAACTTATGAACATGAAATGGAGAACCAAAACGTGTTCATGAAGTTTACTGCCATGAAAGCAATGTTGACATGCCATCTGAAAAATGTTCTATGAATGTATCTGTTCTCGCAGAAAGAGAGTTTGTGCTGATCGACACACAACCACGTACTCCACAGCCAATTCGGATAAGCAGAACCGGCATGCCAAGTGAAGAGATGATAGACCTAATGGATCCAAGGTCTACACAAGCTGAGTGAGTTGTGAAGATGACACTATTTCTACTTGTAGTTGATTTATTAAACATCTACCTCCTCCTCTCACACTTGTTAGAGTCGAACCCCTGCATTTCGGCTGTCGGGATAATGGAAACGCCCTCATAATATTCACAATTCACTGCTCAAAAATTTGGGATACAAAATAAAATTCTCTCACAATATTAATTTTGGGGGGTGGGAACTAAATAAACAACCACAAAAATTCCTATTTTTCCAAGTTTTGTTTATTGACCAACAATTACCTGTCTTTGGACAGATAAGTGGATAGGATACGTTTAGAGGGATATGGGCCAATGGGCCAAACCACAGGAAGGCGGGACTAGTGTGTGTTGGTTGGCATGGGCAGTTTGGACCAAAGGGCCTGTTTCAATGCGGTATGACTCTATGGCCATGCATGGATGAACATTGTGTTACAGAAAATTGTGATACAGACTTTTCTAGGAACGCAACACCTCAGTAACGAAGGGATCACCAGTATTAAAGAATTAAGATGGGAATTACTTATGTTTCCAACTCAATGTAATGACCAAAGCTGAAGCCTGAGGTTTGTTGCAATTATAGGTCTTTGTTCCAACTTGAAGGTAGAAAATGAGCAAGCTCTTTCATGAACGAGGCAAAATAACTTTGCCAGTTTTGTATTATATTCCATTGACTTCCTGTAAAGTTTCTCCCCCTCGCTTGATTAGTTCCTCTTAATATATTCTTTAAATTTTTTATAATATGATTTGACACTGTTCAAACAACTGGCTGGGGACATGGATGAAAGCAGGGGTGAAAACAATGCGACATGGTGGCGCAGCGGTAGAGTTGCTGCCTTTCAGCCGGGTGTGATCCTGACTACGGGTGCTGTCTGTATAGAGTTTGTACCTTCTCCCCGTGACCTGCGTGGGGTTTCCCCGAGTGCTCCAGTTTCCCTCCGCACTCCAAAGACATAAAGGTTTGTAGGTTAATTGGCTTCGGTAAAGATTGTAAATTGTTCCTAGTGTGTAGGATAGCGCTAGTGTGCGGGGATCGCTGGCCGGCGTCTAAGGGGCCTATTTCTGCGCAGTATCACTAAACTAAACTAAAACAGCTTTCCACTGTACCTCAGTACACGTGACAATAAACTGAGCGAAGAACAGACAAGTTAAAAAAGATTTGATTCTGATGTCACACCTGCCACAATTGTCAATTATATCGTATAAATTAATTTGCTAAAAATAAATGGAATGAAGTTACAGTGAAGACAAGAAATCTGATTTCATGTGTCATAAATTATCATGTTACATTGAGAAATCTTTTATAACTAGCAGGAAATTATAGGCACAAGTACCCAAGATGTTTTAATAAAAAATGGTTTTGTCATAACGTTTATCATGCTTGAATTTAGACCTCTTGATGACTTGGAATGCAGTGGAAGGCCGGAGCCTGCATCAGTGTTGGGACCTCTGCTGCAGAAGTTATCCAAGGATGAACAGAGTGCCACTGTTCTTGCCGTTCCTCCAAAAATGGTTCAGAATATGCACAACTATCGTGAAAGATTCAACCTCTACCTAAAGGTTATCTCGCATGAACCTGTGGGGAAGTTTAACCCGTGGTTAATTGCTGAAAGGTAATTAATGCACTACATTTATGAGTGAGTAATTACCATCTTCTGTGCAGAATAACGTATTAATGAACCAGTAGTAATTCTTTAATAGACATTTTTTAATTGCAGATTCAATCAATTGAATGTTGTTTCTGGTTTCATGCCCACTTTTTAATATGTATTTAATATGGGCACGGTGGCACAGCGGTAGAGTCGCTGCGTTACAACGCCAGAGTCCCAGGTTCGATCCTGACTACGGGTGCTGTCTGTACAGAGTTTGTATGTTCTTCCCTTGACCTCCATGGGTGATCTCCGGTTTCCTCCCAAACTCCAAAGACGTACAGGTTTGTAGGTTAGTTGGCTTGGTATCATTGTAAATTCTCCCTCGTGTGTACGACAGTGTTAGTCGGTGCGGGGATCGCTGGTCGGCGCGGGCTCTGCTGAAGGGCCTGTTTCTGCGCTGTATCTCTAAACCAAACAAAACTAAACTAATGTTGAGTAATTGCTGTTGCCCCCATTTAGTTTGTGCCGTGTATTACAACACACATAGTGTTTAAGAGTGAAGAAGGTGTAACATAGAAAATAGATGCAGGAGGAGGCCATTCGGCCCTTCGAGCCAGAAAAGTGTAGGAGCCTGAAAAGTGTAATATCCAGGTTCAGGAGCAGCTTCTTTTTTATAACCGAATGTTATAGACGTTACTGATGCGTTGCCCCCTTTTTGTCCAGCTTGTCTGACGAGCTCATGGACGGAGGATTGAGTGAGGTTGCAGCTGAGTTCCAGGATGCGTGTGAAGAGTACGCAGAAGCCTTGTTCACTGCTGAGTTCATGCAGCCTGTCGAGCAGGAGAGCGGAGCCAAGCCTTCCTCGGAGGGATACGCTGTGTGAATTCTCCAAAGAAAACTATAAACTGGCACTAAATATAACGTGTGCGTAATATGTAGAATGTGCATCACAAATTCGCTCGTTGAGCCGATTGATAAGTTTATTCCTATTGTATTGTATAACACTTCTGTAGTTTTATCTTAGCCATGGCATAAATTTAAATGATTCAGGCTGTATCTATTTCATTTCTTTGGCTTAAGTTTACAAAATAGACTTTCAAAGTTGTATAGTGCTTTGTCCTTGGCTTGTACAAGTCGGTGAATGGTCAAATGTATTGTCCTCAAATCAGCAAACCTGAAATTCATTTAGAAACAGTTTTACTTAGTGCTTAGACTATGAAAGATCTGCTTCCTTCACTTCCAAGCAACACCCTCACTCAAATCCAATTTAGCAATTTTTGAATTGATTTCACTCTTGTACAGATTGATGCTCTCAAGGAAATGTGTATAATTGAGCACTTTATTTGATCGACTCACTGGAATAATTTGGAGAATAATTACATACAATGTATATCTTGCCAACTGTTGTACAAAAAATGGCTAATTCATCTTGGTATGAGAGAAAACTAGGAGTTCTATATTTTAATTTTACCAAGAACTGGGATTTTTTTCCCCCTTATTTGCTTGTTGAGCCGATGGATAAATTCATTCATGTTTCTCAGGGTGGCGCAGGGGTACATCTGCTCGCTTTCAGCGCCCGAGACCTGGGTTCGATCCTGACTGCGGGTGCCGTCTCTCTGGAGTTTGTACGTTCTCCCTGTAACCGTGTGGGTTTTCTCCGGGTGCTCCGGTTTCCGCTCGCACTCCAAAGACGTACAGGTTTGGAGGTTAATTGGCTTCGGTAAAAACTGGGTGTAAATTGTCCTAATTATGTAGGATAGCATTGGTGTGTACGGGGCGGTCGCTGGTCTGCATGGACTCAGTGGGCTGAATGGCCTGTTACCACACTATATGTCTCGGGTCTAAAGACATAACTGAGCAAATGAACTCAATCACCATTTTAATAAAGATTGGTCAGAAACCACACTGAAAAATGCAACACATTTTTGTTACAAAATTAGCACAACAACATTCTAGCAACAACTCTTCATCATGCTCTGATAATGTTGTCTGATAATGTTGCCTAAATCATGGTTGTCCGCTTGAAGCCAAGTTAGAAAAGGTTTGGTAAGAGGATTTATCTAGGGCAGTTAAAATTAAACGTAAAATTAAACTTTTAAAGAATTGTATTTTGGAGAAAGATTTATTGGAATAAACACTTGACTTTTATTAACAGTGCATTTTTTTTGAAATATGCGCCTTGAATTAAAAAAATAACAAGTACAGCAAGTTGATTTTAATAGAAAATCTGTTTTTGAGGCAGGATTTTTTCAGGTGTACTGTATTTGACTAAAACTATAATTCTTTGTTTGGTATATGTTGGAGCAAAAAACTTTTATTTTGAACTCTCGTTAATTTGTTGAGTAAATGAAAGATGTGAAATTTTTGCCTTTTGAAATTTGGGCGCAAGGGGTCAGAACATCTTTGTTTTTGACCAGCAGCTGAAATTCGAAGTTGCGAGATAAATTGCAAACTTCAGCCCTTTGACATGCGAGGTGAATTTCAACTGGTTAGCATGACCTTGTGTTAGCTTTTTGGAACTTGAGTAAATAGTCGACTTGAGTTGTCAGCTTTGAATGAATAATTTAAAAGTTCATATAGACGGGAACAGTGACAATGTTAAGGGGGTCTCAGGTTTGCTTGAGTGTTGTTGAAGGTGGAAGATTGATGGTGTACACATGAGAAGAATAGGAAAGCAATGGGTGATATAGAAGAGGTAGTTATTGTGGAGGCACCCCGTTACTTCTGGTGTACAATGTGCATGTTGAGATTTTTACCAATGCAGTCTGTTCAGGTTTACAGCCCAATTATCACAACTTGTCTCAGCATCATTGAGCTATTCGATATTTGTCGCTAATTATTTAATGCATGGTTTAAAGATTATGCTCACCAATGTTTTCTCAAACTTTGCATCATCCAATGGCTTGTGCACAGAAGCTGCATTCTGGTTTATAAGATTTAATAACGTGTGAATGTGTTTACATATTACTTATTGCATAATTAGTATTTAAAGCTTATATTTGGGCTGACTTGGACATTTTTGTTTTGTGGAAAAATACATAATATTTATAAATATTTAATGATGTGAACGTTTTAAATTGCCCGCTGGTATTTATTGGAAGAGTCTCATTTCTTTAAATATAATTATATCTCGAGGTTTGATCCCACACCTTTAGTTATTTCCAATTACACTAGCTGTCATCTGACATGTACTGACCACAAGGAAGTACTAAGGGCATTATGTACTGACTGAAAGGAAGTAGGCAAATCCAAACTGGCTAATCTGCTCAAAGATAGACACAAAATGCTGGAGTAACTCAACGGGACAAGCAGCATCTCTGGGGGGGGGGGGGGGGGGGGAAAGGAATGGGTGACGTTTCGGGTCGAGACCCTCTATCATTAAAAAAGTCCCAGATGTTGCTAACAGTACTCTCAAATGACACTTGAATAATAATCTGCTCACTGACGCTCCATTTGTATTCTGCAAGAATTTCTTGTTTGCAGATTTTGCTACAGGGAAAAGAGGTGCAATCCAGAGGTCAGTTGGGTGTCACTATCCTTGAGACCAAGACAATGTTGGAACCATTGATTGAACAGTAGTGCAGCTGCTGCTTCACGGGTTCGATCCTGACCTCTGCCGCTGTCTGTGTGAGGTTTGCACGTTATCCCTGTGACCATATGGGTTTTCCTCTGGGTGCTCCAGTTTGGTCCTCTGTAAATTGCCCCTAGTGTATAGCAAAGATACTAGTGGAGCAAGATGGACCACTCAGTTTAAATCACCTATACTGAAGTGTAGTACGCAAAGGAGCGTAACGTCCGCCATTTTAGTAGGCAAAACCCACCGCTCGCTATGCCTCTCGCAGTGTAATCAGTGTTTTGGGGGAACAGTATGTGTGATGATACCATTAAAATGCAGAATATATCTCATCTATCAATTCACAGATTTTTGTTATTTTTCTTTTAAATGTTTCTGCAAGTTTCTGCCTACTAAAATGGCGCCATGGCATACTAGGGTTTTTAGGGTCGAGTGGTCTATCTTGCTCTGCTCTATTATCTTCGGTGTGTAGGGAGTGTATGAGAAAGCGGAATTACAGGGCTAGTGTGGAGGGGTGATCGATGGTAGGTGTGGACTCGGTGGGCCAAAGGGCCTGTTTCCATGCTGTATCTTTCAAATCAATCAGTCAAACTGCTCGAAGGTATCTCAAAAAACTGGAGTAACTCAGCGGGTCGGGCAGCATCTCAGGAGAGAAGGAATGGGAGACGTTTCGGGTCGAGACCCTTCTACAGTCAAACTGCTGATTCTGCAGCACCCATTCATTGCATCACAGGTGATAGTTACTCATTTTTGACCTTTGTCTCCATGATGGTAGATAACAGAACAGATATCCGAGTCCGATACCAACCTTATGGATCACAAACAATTAGAAGTGATAACAGACTGAATTATCTCTCTTTTTAACTCAGAGTTTGATTCTAACAATTAACGTAGCAGAGGGAAGTATTCAAAATCTGGCATCTTCTGGTTTGTTTCAGCTCCCGTGAGGTGAAAACTGCAAATTCTAACTGGGAGGAACTGATTTTGCTTTTTTTAAATTATAATTTCAGTAGGAAGTAGTGCGGCACGGTGGCGCAGCGGTAGAGTTGCTGCCTCACAGCGCCAGAGACCCGGGTTCCAACCTGACTATGGTTCTGACTGTATGGAGTTTGCACATTCTCCTTGTGACCGTGTGGGTTTCCTCCAGGTGCACCATTTTCCTCCCACACTCCAAAGGCGTGCAGGTTTGTAGGTGAATTGGCTTCGGATTTTTAAAAAGATTGTAAATTGTCCCTAGTGTGTAGGATAGTGTTAGTGTATGAGGTGATCGTTACTCATGTGATAGGAGTATAATTAGGCCATTTGGCCCATCAAGTCTACTCCACCATTAAATCATGGTTGATCTATCTTTCCCTCCGAACCCCATTCTCCTGCCTTCTCCCCATAACCTCTGACACCTGGTTGGCACGGACTCAGTGGGCTGAAGGGCCTGTTTCTGCTCTATATCTCTAAACTAAAAGTAAATAATTAGGCGGACATTTTGATTGGATAATCCAAGTAACCATAGGAACATTGCCCAGTCGCATCATTTTATAGAGCAAATGAACTATGTTGCGCCCAGTGTATGCTTTTTCAGTTGCTCCTACAGTGATTATTTTGTCGTCTAAACTAGCTACTTAACATAAAAACAGAAAATGCTTTGACCTGAAATGCTCACTGATTTTCTTCCCACAGAGGGTGCCGTAACCTGCTGAGTGCTTGCAGCATTTTATTTCGTTTCTTTAAAAAAAAAATCTACATCTACAGGTTGAATTTTTTTCATCTATTTTATACTGGCACAACACAAAGTGCTGGAGTAACTCAGCGGGGTCAGGCAGCATCTGTGGTGTTTCGGGTTGGGACTCTTCTTCACACTGTCGATTAGTTTTACATTTTAATTTTACAAGCAATGCAACCAATTTTATAACGAAATCTACCTTGAGGAAGGCCGTCAAAAGTATAAAACAGGAAAATAGATCGGCTACAGAAACGGACAGAGAAAGAGCAGATGAAGTGTCATCCGAGAAAGCGTGAGGTCTTGCACTTTGGAAGGTCAAATGAATGGGGAAAATATACAATTAATGGGAAACCCCTGAAGAACATTGATGTTCAGAGGGACCTTGGGGTCCAAGTCCAGAACTTCCTGACAGTGGCAACCCAGGTAGGTAGAGTGGTAAAGAAGGCACATGGGTATGTGTGGTATCAAAGGATAATAGTACAAGAGTCAGGTTTTCAAAGTACACAGGACGTGATGTTAAAATCCAAAGTGCCAACTCTTAACTTGCACCCGGTGGTGATGGGAGGCTGAAGCGCTCACCTACGCTCCTCCGATGTTGAGAAAGGCTGGGCAGACACGTCATTGGGGTTGCCAAGCGGGCTCCTTACTTTCATCAACGTTTCGCTGACTGGGCCCACGACGTCTCCAGTGGACTCAGGAAGTTATGATGTGGCTTGTAAGGACATTGGTTACATTTTCACTGTAAAATTATTTGCATTGAGGCAGATGCATTAGCGGCATTTTCAGTGTTGTGCACAGTTCTGGTTGTCCCATTACAGCAGTGACGTGGAGACTTTCAAAAGGGTCGCAGAGGAGGTTTACCAGAATGATGCTGAGATCAGGAGGTGTGAACTACAGGAAGAGATTGGACAAACTTGGATTGCTTTGTCTGGAACGCTGGAGGTTGTGAGGTGACCCTTTAGAAGTATATAAAATTATGAGAGGCGTAGATAAGAAAGGCAGTCATAATCTTTTTTTTGATGATGAAAAAAATCAAATATTAGAGGGCATGGCTTAAAGAAGATGTGCAGGGCAAGTTTTATTTTACGCAGTAGGGGAGTGAGTGGTGGCAATGCTGGGGACAATCGTAGAGACATACAGTGCCCTTTGGCCCAACTTGCCCACACTGGCCAACATGTCCCATCTGTACAATACAATACAATACAATACAATATATCTTTATTGTCATTGTACAGGGGTACAACGAGATTGGGAATGCGCCTCCCATACGATGCAATAATTTAATTAGCTAGTCAGTATTAATTTAAACAACCCAATGAGACAAATTGTAACAGTTTTAAAACAGAATAAAGTGCAAGTAGATCTGAGCCGGATCACTGCAGTCCCACCTGCCTGCGTTTGGCCCATATACATCCCTCTAAACCTGTCCTATCCACTTACCTGTCCAAATGTTTCTTAAACATTGCGTTAGTACCTGCCTCAATGTCCTCCTCTGGCAGCTCATTCCATACACCCACCACCCTTTGTGTGGAAAAAGTTACCCCTCAGATTCCTATTAAATCTTTTCCCCTTCACCGTAAGCTTTTCCCCTTCACCTTAAAGATAAGTGTTGGTCTTGGCATCATGTTCGGCAAGGACATTGTGGGCCGAAGGGCCTGTTCCTGTGCTGTACCGCTCCATGTTCTAATATCGCTATCATCTCCTATTTCGCCGTTAAATACGAGCGCACCAAAACTATGCGTTTTATGGATCTTTCTGGTTAAATGCCATGTCGTTTTTACAGAAGCAATCTCTATCATTTGTCCAGCAGCTTTGTCCTCATGCGTGCTGTTAGAAATCGATGTTTTCTCTGCGGGAAAATAACTTCAGATTGCTAAACGGATCAGCAATGTGGAGAAAACAGGACCTAATATTCAATAATTGTACCAAAGGCACTGGGTGGATCATGCCTTGTCTTACCGATGAAGTGAAAAATTGGAAGTGCTTGATGGAAAAAAAACAGATGATAGTGGCTCCTTCGGCTAAGGTGACATTTTTGACACCAGATAAAAACAATGGTGAGGTTTTAATAGAATTCCCACTCACCAAACTGCCAAAATAATTGAACATTGACGAAGAAAGGCATCCGTGCATGTGAATTGTGTGGTGATGAGGATTTACAGCACGTGCCTTGTGTACAAAGATGGATTGTGCAAAGGCAATATTTTTCTAGACGAATGGAGAAATTGAAACCACACGTAGCGTTTATTTGCTAACTTTCACCTCAAATTTGAAAGTTAACCTGTGCCGTCATTATGTTTTGAGTGGAAATGTGTATTAAGCTCTCAAAGGCTCATGTTAGAGTACATTGTAACATCTTAATTTTTAATCTATCCCACAATTACACTTGAGCTCTGTGTTTTTATTTTTTAGTTTGGAGATACAGCATGGAAACAGGCCCTTCGGCCCACCGAGCCCACACCCACCAGCAGGCTTAACACTAGTCTACACACTTGGGACAATTTGGGCAATTTTAGCAAAGCCTATTAACCTACTAATCTGTACGTCTTTTGGACTGTGGGAGGTAACCTGGAGCATCAACCCACGATGAAAATGTACAAACTCCCTACAGACAGCGCCTTGAGTCAGGATCGAACCCAGGACATAAGGAAAAGGGGTAGAATTAGGCCATTCAGCCCATCAAGTCTACTCCGCCATTCAATCATGGCTGATCTACCTCTCCCTCCTAACCCCATTCTCCTGCCTTCTCCCCATGACCTCTGACACCTGTACTAATCAAGAATCTAGTTATCTCTGCCTTAATGATATCTACTGACTTGGCCTCCACAACCTTCTGTGGCAAAGAATTCCACAGATTCGCCACCCTCTGACTAAAGATGTCTCGGGCACTGTAAGGCAGCAACTCTACCGCTGCTCCACCGTGCTGCCCATTTCACGAATATAAATCCAAAATACCTGCGGTTTGTATGTACGAGCATGCTGTACACATTCCAGCTGACTAACCAGCTGTAATGTTACTGTGGGACTCTCAGGGTATGTGTGGATCAGAGGGCAACGTTTTGTGTGGATGTAACCTCTTCTCTTGGAATCAGTGTTATGCAGCAACGAAACAGGCCATTCGGTCCAACTCATCCATGCCAACCATGTCAGTCAACCATAAACTGAGACCTTCGACTTAGACTATCTAATTGCAAGAGATAAATCTTCGACATGTGGTGGCCAATTTGTAATAACAAGGAATGGCAGATGCTGGTTTATATGAAAAATGGGTGACGTTTTGGATTGGAACCCTTCTTCAGACCCAGAACATCACTCATCAATGTTTTGAGGCCAATTCTACCTCAGAGATGTGTCGGAAGGAACTGCAGATGCTGGTTTAAAGCCAAGATAGACACAAAAAGCTGGAGTAATTCAGCTGGACAGGTAGCATCTCTGGAGATAAAGGATTGATTAGTACAGGCGTTACGGGTAATGGGGGGAAGGCAGGAGAATGGGGTTAGGAGGAAGATATAGATCAGCCATGATTGAATGGCGGAGTAGGCTTGATGGGCCGAATGGCCTAAATCTACCATCACTTATGACATGAATGGGTGACTTTTCGGGTCTATAGGTGTGTCATCACCCAAGTCCTCGATGTAATATCATTTGTCATATCGTGGCTACAGGTGGCCCTTCTTTCTCCTATATCAGAATCATTTTCTCAGGGTGGAAATGTCAAAGATGAGAGGACATAGCTTTAAAGTGAGAGGGGCAAGTTTTTTTTTAATGCAGTGGTGATGGCGGCAGCATTAGGGCGGCACGGTGGTGCAGAGGTAGAGTTGCTGCCTCACAGCGCCAGAGACCCGGGTTCGATCCCGACTACGGGTGCTGTCTGTACGGAGTTTGTACGTTCTCCCCGTGACCTGCGTGGGTTTTCTCCGAATTCTTTGGTTTCCTCCCACACTCCAAAGACGTACAGGTTTGTAGGTTAATTGTCTTGGTATGAATGTAAGTTGGCCCTAGTATGTGTAGGATAGTATTAGTGTGCGGGGATTACTGATCGGTGTGGACTCAGTGGGCCGAAGGGCCTGTTTCTGCGCTGTATCCCGAAACTAAAAACTGGTGTTTAAGAGGTTTTTAGACACATGCCAATGGAGGGATATGGATCACGTTAGGTTTGCCAACTATCTCACTCCCAAATAAGGGGCAAGGTGACCTCACCCAGCCAGCGACCTACAGTGCCCGGGATAAGGTAACGTTTCACAGAGTGCTGGAGTAACTCAGTGGGTCGGTCAGCATCTCTGGAGAACATGGATAGGTGACGTTTCACAGAGTGCTGGAATAACTCAGTAAGTCGGTCAGCATCTCTGGAAAACATGGATAGGTGACGTTTCACAGAGTGCTGGAATAACTCAGTAAGTCAGTCAGCATCTCTGGAGAACATCGATAGGTGACGTTTCACTCCGAGACCCTTCTTCAGGAGTCCTCAAACTCCATATCTAAAGAATTCTGGATTCTGAAGAAGGGTCTCGACCTGAAACGTCACCTATTCCTTTTCTCCAGAGATGCTGCCTGACCTGCTGTTACTCCAGTATTTTGTGCCTATCTTTGTGCAAACCGGCATCTGCAGTTCCTTCCTCCACATTTAGTCTTCTCCAGAGACCTACTGATTTACTCCAGCACTTTGTGTCCCTTTGTATATTAACCAGCATCTGCGGTTCCTTATCTCTATATATTGAATACATTTTTTGTTCAGTGTCAAATTATGCACTTGTCCCCTTGCATGCCAAGGATGGGTGGTAAAAATTCTGTGGCTGGTTTGTTATTAGATTTTTTTAAAATACAGGTTTTTTTTTTTAGATTTAGAGATACAGCGCGGAAACAGGCCATTCGGCCCACCGAGTCCGCGCCGCCCAGCGATCCCCGCACACTAACACTATCCTACACACACTAGGGACAATTTTTACATTTTACCCAGTCAATTAACCTACAAACCTGTACATCTTTGGAGTGTGGGAGGAAACCGAAGATCTCGGAGAAAACCCACGCAGGTCACGGGGAGAACGTACAAACTCCGTACAGACGGCGCCCGTAGTCAGGATCGAACCTGAGTCTCTGGCGCTGCATTCGCTGTAAGGCAGCAATTCTACCGCTGCGCCACCGTGCCGCCCAAGTGTGAAAGGGGCAAAGGCACATTTAATTTCTAATGCCGTTTGTGAATGTCCCGAGCTCACAGTGACATTTTCTTCCTATTTTAATGCAGCTAAAAACTGCAGCCAGCACACTGCTGTGATATTTATAGAATAGGGATGATATGAAGTCACCTGGGTCGTGATAAGTGGCTAGGGTAATTTGGCTGGAATAAAAGGCATACAACTCGAGCGTTACATTATTGTGCAACGAATAACAAGCAAACCTCGTGAGCGATGTGAACGATGTGACCAGGACATTTTGTTTCCGCTAATTTTTAAAAATGAAATTAGGATTTGAGAACGCTTGTTAGTTGCTGATCTTGGACGAGCGTTCTTTCAACGTGACTGAATTTCAAAAGGTCTGAACCGCGTACGGGCCAAATGTGGGCAGGTGGGTTCCTTCAGGAAAGAGATGAGGAGGAATTTCTTCAGTCAGAGGGTGGTGAATCTGTGGAATTCATTGCCACGGACGGCTGTGGAGGCCAAGCCAGTGGATATTTTTAAGGCGGAGATAGATAGATTCTTGATTAGTACGGGTGTCAGGGGTTACGGGGAGAAGGCAGGAGAATGGGGTTAGGAGGGAGAGATAGATCAGCCATGATTGAACGACGGAGTAGACTTGTTGGGCTGAATGGCCTAATTCTGCTCCTATCGCATCTGACCATATGACAATGGAGACGGGGCATGTTGGTCAGTGTGGGCAGGTTGGGCCGAAGGGCCTGTTTCAGTGCTGTGTGTCTCTGTCTTTATGGCAACTGGCAGATAGGCAGTGATGCGCAGGAAGGAACTGCAGATGCTGATTTAAACCAAAGATAGACACAAAGTGCTGGAGTAACTCAGCGGATCAAATCTGTGACTTTTCGGGTCGAGACCAACAGACTGTCTGAAGAGGGGTCTCGACTCGAAAAGTCACTATTCCCTTTTCTCCAGAGATGCTGTCTGACCCGCTGAGTTACTCAGGCTTTTTGGGTCTATATATGGACAGTGTTATCAGTCTATCTACAGGCCAGGCTTAATTCAGTCTGATCTGCTGTGCTCATTGGGACAATTTAGACGGCAGGTTAATGATTAGTTTATCATATGTGTTTTCTCAGCAGCGCCTGTTAATCTTTCACCTACAGTGACTGCGACCATCAGACAAGACTACAGGCTGCTGCTGAGATTTAATTGTAGCATTACACAGTGGCACGGTGGTGCAGCGGTAGAGTTGTTGCCTCACAGCGCCGGAGACCCGGGTTCCATCCTGACCACGGGTGCTGTCTGTACGGAGTTTGTACGTTCTCCCCGTGACCTGCGTGGGTTTTCTCCGTAATCTCCAGTTCCAGCACCCCCCCCCCCACGCTCCAAACACATACAGGTTCGTAGGTTAAATGGCTTGGTATAAATGTAAATCATCCCTAGTGAGTGTCGGATAGTGTTAGTGTACGGGGATCGCTGGTCGGTGTCAATAGACAATAGACAATAGGTGCAGGAGGAGGCCATTCGGCCCTTCGAGCCAGCCCGCCATTCAATGTGATCATGGCTGATCATTCTCAATCAGTACCCCGTTCCTGCCTTCTCCCCATACCCCCTGACTCCGCTATCCTTAAGAGCTCTATCCACCTCTCTCTTGAATGCATTCACAGAATTGGCCTCCACTGCCTTCTGAGGCAGAGAATTCCACAGATTCACAACTCTCTGACTGAAAAAGTTTTTTCCTCATCTCCGTTCTAAATGACCTACCCCTTATTCTTAAACTGTGGCCCCTTGTTCTGGACTCCCCCAACATTGGGAACATGTTTCCTGCCTCTAACGTGTCCAACCCCTTTATAAATCTTATACGTTTCGATAAGATCTCCTCTCATCCTTCTAAATTCCATCCTTCTAAACTCGGTGGGCCGAAGGGCCTGTTTCTGCGCTGGATCTCTAAACTAAACTCAACATATAGCAGGACTTTAGAAAGATTTATTATTTCCAGCCTGAAGTGAGAGCTTATCTGGGGAGCAATACCTACTTTGCAGTGTGTTTAGAATGTGAATTTTTTTGTTATTATTTTGGGTTTTTTTTGTCATTTTTTATTAATGTTTAGGGAAATAGGTTTCTTGATTGGTTTACCGTAAAAGTTTAATCAACTTTGAGGGGCAACCTTTTCCTAACAGTGAGTGTTGGGTCTATGGAACAAGCTGCCAGAGGAGGTAGTTGAGGCTGGTACTATAATAATGACATTTAAAAGACATTTGGACCTAGGGCTGCCAACTATCTCACTCCCAAATACGGGACAAGGTGACGTCACTGCCCCACGCTCCACGTGACCTCACCCAGCCAGCGGCCACCTGCTCCCGCTCCACCAACGGCGGCTGCCCAGGCCGAGGGGCAGGTTGCTACGTTAGGTGAACACACTCCGTTAGCCTGCACTGTCCCAGCCGACAGCGGCCTGTGGGCCTAAAACTGGACAAGGGCAGTCCCGTGCGGGACAAACCAATTTAGCCCAAAATACGGGATGTCCCGGCTAATACGGGGCAGTTGGCAACCCTATTTGGACAGGTACATGGATAGGATAGGTTTAAAGGAATATGGGACATTCATCAGCAGGTGGGACTAGTGCAGGTGAAAGCTTTTCACTGCACCCACCACAATAAACTAAACTGACTGATGTTGGTCAGTGTGGGCTGAAGGGCCTGTTTCCACAATGTATGACTCTCTAACTTTCAGAAGAAGGGTCCCAGCCTGAAAAGTCGCCCATTCATGACCTCCAGAGATGCTGCCTGACCCGCTGAGTTACTCCAGCACTTTGTGTTTTAGTCAATAGACAATAGACAATAGGTGCAGGAGTAGGCCATTCGGCCCTTCGAGCCAGCACCACCGTTCAATGTGATCATGGCTGATCATTCTCAATCAGTACCCCATTCCTGCCTTCTCCCCATACCCCCTGACTCCGCTATCCTTAAGAGCTCTATCAAGCTCTCTCTTAAATGCATTCAGAGAATTGGCCTCCACTGCCTTCTGAGGCAGAGAATTCCACAGATTCACAACTCTCTGACTGAAATTATTTTTCCTCATCTCCGTTCTAAATGGCCTACCCCTTATTCTTAAACTGTGGCCCCTGGTTCTGGACTCCCCCAACATTGGGAACGTGTTTCCTGCCTCTAACGTGTCCAACCCCTTAATAATCTTATATGTTTCAATAAGATCCCCTCTCATCCTTCTAAATTCCAGTGTATACAAGCCTAGCCGCTCAAGTCTTTCAACATATGACAGTCCCGCCATTCCGGGAATTAACCTAGTGAACCTACGCTGCACGCCCTCAATAGCAAGAATATCCTTCCTCAAATTTGGAGACCAAAACTGCACACAGTACTTCAGGTGCGGTCTCACTAGGGCCCTGTACAACTGCACACAGTACTCCAGGTGCGGTCTCACTAGGGCCCTGTACAACTGCACACAGTACTCCAGGTGCGGTCTCACTAGGGCCCTGTACAACTGCAGTCAAGATTCTAATCCCTGCAATTCCTTGTGTCTCCAATGTATTAACTTTTGTTCTGCATAAAGTAAGAAAAAAATTGACATTCGTAATTTTTATATCGAGTCCAAGTTCAAAGTTATATCACAGTATTAAAATTTGTTATTGTCCACTAACATTTACCACAATGATTTGAGCAGGGGATTCTACAAACAAGTCAGGTCGGTAAATGTATAAAGAAGGAACTGCAGATGCTGATTGATACCAAAGATAAACACAAAATGCTGGAGTAACTCAGCGGGTCAGGCAACAGCTGTGCCACTGTTAGTTGGCTGGTTTCATTTATTGTCACATGTACCGAGGTACAGTGAAATCTTGACTAAACACACAAGGTGCTGGTGCAAATCAGCGGGTCAGGCAGCATCTTTGGAGGACATGGATGGGCAACTTTCTGGGTTGGGACCTTTCTTCAAAAGGTCAGAGAGTTATACACCATGGAAACAGGCCCTTCGGCCCAACTTGCCCACATCGACCAAGACCAGTCAGTTCAGTTTATTGCCACGTGTACCGAGGTACAGTGAAAAGCTTCTGTTGCGTGCTGACCAGTCAGCGGAAAGACGATACATGGTTACAAACGAGCCGTCCACAGTGTACAGATACAGGATCATGGGAATAACGTTTAGTGCAAGGTTAAAGATAGTCCGAGGGTCCCCAACGAGGTCGACGGTAGCTCAGGACTGCTCTCTAGTTGATGGTAGGATGGTTCAGTTGCCTGATATGAAGATGTTTTGGCCAAGATCCTTAGTGGGAGCTGACAGGCTACATCACAGGCAGCTGCCAAGCGCCTCTGGGGATGTTTATGTTCACCTTCTCTAGGAAGGGACGTAAATCCTTCACGAGAACGCGTCATAGTGTCGTGACGTGCAGAACTGTGGAGGACGCTGACCTCCAACTGACCCCCGACCACCAGACTTGGGTCGGGCGGTGGGCCCCGCTGCCGAAACACGAGGTTAATTGTTTCCTTCTCAGGAAATGCTGGAAACACTCAGCGAGCCTGTTTGGCGCGGGGTTTAGAGTATAGGAGGTTGAGAGGAGAGATGTGCCACTGGAATTTAAAGTAAAGCAAGGTAGATGAGTGGCAAAATGTGACACCTTCCAGTGCCCCAGAGTTCGATTACCTTGGGAGAGGACACAGATTGACAGAGACTGGCACATAAACCACGTAGAAGGTAATGCATCTTCATTGCAAGGCTTTAGAAGATGGATGCATAGACATTAGACAATAGACAATAGGTGCAGGAGGAGGCCATTCGGCCCTTCGAGCCAGCACCGCCATTCAATGTGATCATGGCTGATCATTCTCAATCAGTACCCCGTTCTTGCCTTCACCCCATACCCCCTGACTCCGCTATCCTTAAGAGCTCTATCTAGCTCTCTCTTGAATGCATTCAGAGGATTGGCCTCCACTGCCTTCTGAGGCAGAGAATTCCACAGATTCACAACTCTCTGACTGAAAAAGTTTTTCCTCATCTCCGTTCTAAATGGCCTACCCCTTATTCTTAAACTGTGGCCTCTTGTTCTGGACTCCCCCAACATTGGGAACATGTTTCCTGCTTCTAACGTGTCCAACCCCTTAATAATCTTATACGTTTCGATAAGATCTCCTCTCATCCTTCTAAAATATCTAGTTATAACATGGAACATAGGACAGTACAGGCCCTTCAGCCACAAGCTCTGTACTGAGCATGATGCCAAGATATGCTCATCTCATCTGCCTGCCCATGATCCACAGCCATCCATTCCCTGCATATGTGCCTGTCTAAAAACCTCTTAAACACCACCATTGTATCTACCTCCACCACCACCCCAGGCAGTGTGTTCCACCCCCCCCAAAAGAACTTGCCCGGCTTGTCTCGGCACGGTGGCGCAGCGGTAGAGCTACTGATTACAGCACCAGAGACCCGGGTTCGATCCCAACCACTGTGTGGAGTTTGTACGTTCTCTCCGTGGGTTTTCTCCGAGATCTTCGGTTCCCTCCCACACTCCAAAGACGTGCAGGTTGGCAGGTTAATTGGATCGGTATAAATGTAAAATTCTCCCTAGTGTGTGTTGGGTAGCACACATCGCTGGTCGGTGCCGACTCGGAGGCCAAAATGGCCTGTTTCCGCGCTGTATCTCTAAACTAAACATCTCCTGTAAGCCTGTTGAGTTACTTCAGTGCTTTGTGTCTTTTCTTCGTAAGAACAGATGTTTGGTGCAATTTTTTTGTGTTTGGATTTAGAATACATTCTGGCTCACAGCTGAAGCTTGAAGCAAACATTTTGTTTACAGTTGGGACAATGTTCACATTTGTGTTTACTATGTTAATCCAAGTATCCGGGTATTCTCAACAGAAGAGGTGAAAACGCCATAAAGACCTGGCTGGGCCAAAGTGCAACAGCGGAGAGAGTAATAGAAGATACACTGGAGTAACACTACGGGTCAGGCAGCATCTGCGGAGAGAAGGAATGGGCGACGTTTCGGGTCGAGACCCTACTTCAGTCTGAGAGTCAGGGGAAAGGGAAACGAGAGATATAGGCAGTGGTGTGGAGAGATAGAGAACAAACTAGACCAAGTGGACCCGTTGGGCCCAAACCTCTCCTGCATTGGTGCAGCACCCCCCCCAATCCCCCCCCTCCCTCCATCCCCCTCTCCCCCCCTCCCTCCCCCTCTCCCCTCCCCTCATCCCCCCCTCCCTCCCTAGCAGATAGATTTAAACTTTACAATGTGAATAACTTTAAAAATATAACACCGATTTCAATGAAACGTCTTCCATTAGCACCAAAGGGACGACGGTGAGTAAGGTGGGCCTAAAATTGTCGCGCTATCGTGTACCGTTTTGGTTGTAGTTCAGGAACAAACAAACAAACAAACGAGTTTTTAGTATATAGATGAATGAAAGCTATGCATAAGAGTAACGCTGATCAAGGAAGCGGTCCATTGTTGGCTGCAGGCTCGGTGATAACGAGTTACAGACAATGAGACCCAACAGGACAACAGTGAAACTAGTACCACGACTCAAATGCTTCCTTGCCGACCTTATTTAGTTTAGTTTAGAGATACAGCGCGGAAACAGGCCCTTCGGCCCACCGGGTCTGCGCCGACCAGCGATCACCGCACATTAACACTATCCCACACACACCAGGGACAACTTTTACATTTACCAAGCCAATTAACCTACAAAACTGCACGCCTTTGGAGTGTGGGAGGAAACCGAAGATATCGGAGAAAACCCACGCAGGTCACGGGGAGAACGTACAAACTCCGTACAGACGGCGCCCGCAGTCGGGATGGAACCCGGGTCAGAATCTGAGGGGCAACTTTTTCCACACAGAGGTTGGAGGGTGTATGGAACAAGCTGCCAGAGGAGGTCGTTGAGGCTGGGACTATCCCATCGTTTAAGAAACAGACAGGTACATGGATGGGACAGGTTTGGAGGGATAGGGGACAAACACGGGCAGGTGGCGACTAGTGTAGCTGGGGTGTGTAGTGTGGGCAAGTTGGGCTGGAGGGCCTATTTCCACGCTGTATCACTCGATGACAGTGCTTCTTAAACTATTTCAGAGTCGTTCACCCTTGAGTTTTCAGCACAAAATTTCATTCACAACATGTTCTTATGTTTTAACTAGAGAACCCCTCTAGTTTCATTCACCCCAAGATAATTTCATCCGCCCTCAGGTGAACCATTCACAAGTTTAAGACGCACTGCGTTTATGATACTCTAATTTAGACCGCTCCCCCCTCTACGAGGAATGGTCCACTTGGTCTAGTGAAGGAATGTTTAGTGAAGGAAGCGTAGGTTCACTAGGTTAATTCCCGGAATGGCGGGACTGTCATATGTTGAAAGACTGGAGCGACTAGGCTTGTATACACTGGAATTTAGAAGGATGAGAGGGGATCTTATTGAAACGTATAAGATTATTAAGGGGTTGGACACGTTAGAGGCAGAAAACATGTTCCCAATGTTGGGGGAGTCCAGAACAAGGGGCCACCATTTAAGAATAAGGGGTAGGCCATTTTGAACGGAGATGAGGAAAAAACTTTTTCAGTCAGAGTTGTGAATCTGTGGAATTCACTGCCTCAGAAGGCAGTGGAGGCCAATTCTCTGAATGCATTCAAGAGAGATCTAGATAGAGCTCTTAAGGATAGCGGAGTCAGGGGGTATGGGGAGAAGGCAGGAACGGGGTACTGATTGAGAATGATCAGCCATGATCACATTGAATGGCGGTGCTGGCTCGAAGGGCCGAATGGCCTCCCCCTGCACCTATTGTCTATTGAAACTGTAATTTGGACTGTTCCTCCCCTCTACGAGGAATGGGTCCACTGAATCTAGTGACACCCTAATTTGGACCGTACCCCCCTCTACAAGGAATGGGTGCACTTGGTCGAAGTGATAGTCTAACTTGGTCGAAGTGATAGTCTAACTTGGACCCAATGATCAGATGGTGGCCGTTACAACACTGGTCCACTAGAGGCAACCACACGTCGCGGATCAGGAGATATTCAGAGAGACAGTCAGAGACAGAGAGAGAGAGAGAGGCGTCTTTGGAATGAAAGGTTGCTGCAGATTAGACAACTACCTGGCGCCCTACGAGGAGGGGAGAGAAGGTGGCAATCTCACCGGGACAATGCACAAGACGCCGGGCACAGGTGAGAGGGAGAGGGAGAGGGATCTCTTGCATCTTTGCACTCAAAGTGCTGCAAACAGTGTTTGCCACATTACTTTTTAACCGCTTGCACCTTGGCCAAGTGTCGGAATGCCACACACCACCGTAACAAACCCAAAAGCCCAATAATGGGGTTGTTGCCACTGCCACTGAAATTGGAAGGGTCTCTCTGCCTCTCGACCCATCCCTTCTCTCCAGAGATGATGCCTACCTGCCTGTCCCGCTGAGTTACTCCAGCATTTTGTGACTTACCCTTCGAAACTGGACAGGTTTGTTTGTCCAACGTGCAGGAGGTGCAGGGGGAATCTGGTTTACACCGAGAGACACAGACACAAAATGCTGGAGTAACTCAGCGGGGGGGGGGAGAGACACGGTCTCAGGCAGCATCTCCCGGAGAGAAGGCATGGGTGGGTGGCGACGTTTCAGGTGGAGAAGAA